>NW_026735475.1:0-125000 GCF_949786415.1 Peromyscus eremicus | reverse complement strand
TCATTCCAATACACTGTACTTGCTGGGAACAGACGGGAGGGCTATTTGCACTGTGTATGGCAATGGGAACACAATAGTGACTTTCCTTACCAGAAAACAACTCTTGCTCGTAGGACCAGAAACTACATGTGATTAAACTCCATTTAGGAAAGGGAAACAAACACTAGCTCGCCTTACAAGAAACACACTCTGCTTTTGAGAAAAAAGCACTCTTCTACTCTACTGTGTTTCCTATGGGGTCCGAACAGTGAGCTTGCTCACAACAAAAAAACTGTGCTTCCTACACACACGGCCATATCTACTTCAAGTCTGCTTAGGAACCTGACAAGAACAGTAGATCCTCTTCAGTCCAATACACTGTATTGGCTGCGAACAGACGCCAGTGCTATTTGTCCTGTCTATGGCAATGGCAGTGCAATAGTGACTCTTCTTACCAGAAAACAACTCTTGATCGTAGTACCAGAAACTGCATGGGATTCAACTCCATTTAAAACTGGGAAACAAACGCTAGTTCTCCTTACAAGAAACACACTCTGCTTTAGAGAAAAGAGCACTCTTCTACTCTACTGTGTTTCCTATGGGGTCAAAACTGTGAGCTTGCCCAGAACAAAAGAACTGTTCTTCCTACACACACGGACCATATCTAGTTCAACTCTGCTTTGGAAAATGACAAGAACAGTAGCTCCTCTTCAGTCCAATACACTGTACTTGCTGGGAACAGACGCATGTGCTATTTGCACTGTGTATGGCAATGGGAGCGCAATAGTGACTTTCCTTATCAGAAAACAACTCTTGCTCGTAGGACCAGAAACTTCATGTGATTCAACTCCATTTAGTACTGGGAAACAAACGCTAGCTCGCCTTACAGAAACACACTCTGCTTTTGAGAAAAGAGCACTCGTCTACTCTACTGTGTTTCCTAAGGGGTCCAAACAGTGAGCTTGCTCAGAACAAAAGAACTGTGCTTCCTACACACATGGACCATATCTAGTTCAACTCTGCTTAGAAAACTGACAAGAACAATAGCTCCTATTCAGTCCAATAAACTGTACTTGCTGGGAACAGACGCGAGTGCTATTTGCACTGTGTATGGCAATTGGAGCACAATAGTGACCCTTCTTACCAGAAAAAAACTCTTGCTCGTAGGACCAAAAACTGCATGTGAATCAACTCCATTTAGGACAGGGAAACAAACGCGAGCTCGCCTTACAAGAAACACACTCTGCTTTAGAGAAAAGAGTACTCTTCTACTCTACTGTGTTTCCTACAGGGCCAGAACAGTGAGCTTGCTCAGAACATAATAACTGCGCTTCCTAAACACACAGGCCATATCTAGTTCAACTCTCCTTAAGAAACGGACAAGAATAGTAGCTCCTCTTCAGTCCGATACACTGTACTTGCTGGTTAAAGACGCGAGTGCTATTTGCACTGTGTATGGCAAAGGGAGCGCAATAGTGACTTTCCTTACCAGAAAACAACTCTTGCTCATAGGACCAGAAACTGCATGTGGTTCAACTCCATTTAGGACTGGGAAACAAACGCTAGCTTGCCTTACAAAAACACACTCTGCTTTTGAGAAAAGAGCACTCTTCTACTCTACTGTGTTTTCTATGGGGTCTGAACAGTGAGCTTGCTCAGAACAAAAGAACTGTGCTTCCCACACACACGGCCATATATAGTTCAATTCTGCTTAGGAACCTGAGAAGAACAGTAGATCCTCTTCAGTCCAATACACAGTACTTGCTGCGAACAGACGCCAGTGCTATTTGTCCTGTCTATGCCAATGGCAGTGCAATAGTGACTCTTCTTACCAGAAAACAACTCTTGCTCGTAGTACCAGAAACTGCATGGGATTCAACTCCATTTAAAACTGGGAAAAAAACGCTAGCTCTCCTTACAAGAAACACACTCTGCTTTAGAGAAAAGAGCACTCTTCTACTCTACTGTGTTTCCTATGGGGTCCAAACTGTGAGCTTGCCCAGAACAAAAGAACTGTTCTTCCTACACACGCGGACCATATCTAGTTCAACTCTGCTTAGGAAACTGACAAGAATAGTAGCTCCTCTTCAGTCCAATACAGTGTACTTGCTGGGAACAGACACATGTGCTATTTGCACTGTGTGTGGCAATCGGAGCGCAATAGTGACTTTCCTTACCAGAAAACAACTCTTGCTCGTAGGATCAGAAACTGCATGTGATTCCACTCCATTTAGGACTGGGAAACAAACGCAAGCTCGCCTTACAAGAAACACACTCTGCTTTAGAGAAAAGAGCACTCTTCTACTCTACTGTGTTTCCTATGTGGTCCACACAGTGAGCTTGCTGAGAACAAAAGAACTGTGCTTCCTACACACACGGACCATATCTAGTTCAACTCTGCTTAGGAAACTGACAAGACCAGTAGCTCCTAATCAGTCCAATACACTGTACTTGCTGGGAAAAGAAGCGAGTGCTATTTGCCTTGTGTAGGGCAATGGGAGCACAATAGTGACTTTCCTTACCAGAAAACAACTCTTGTTCGTAGGAACAGAAACTGCATGTGATTCAAATCCATTTAGGACTAGGAAACAAATGCTAGCTCGCCTTACATGAAACACACTCTGCTTTTGAGAAAAGAGCACTCTTCTACTCTACAGTGTTTCCTATGGGGTCCGAACAGTGAGCTTGCTCGAAACAAAAGAACTGTGCTTCATACACACGGGACATATCTAGTACAACTCTGCTTATGAAACTGACAAGAACAGTAGATCCTTTTCAGTCCAATACACTATAATTCCTGGGAACAGACGCCAGTGCTATTTGCACTGTGTATGGCAATTGGAGCACAATAGTGACTCCTCTAACCAGAAAACAACACTTGCTCGTAGGACAAAAAACTGCATGTGACTCAAATCCATTTAGGACTGGGAAACAAACTCTAGCTCGCTTTACAAGAAACACACTCTGCTTTTGAGAAAAGAGCACTCTTCTACTCTACTGTATTTCCTATAGGGCCAGAACAGTGAGCTTGCTCAGAAAAAAAGAACTGTGCTTCCTACACACGTGCCATATCTAGTTCAACTCTGCTTAGGAAACTGAGAAGAAGAGTAGCTCCTCTTCAGTCCAATACACTGTACTTGCTGGGAACAGACGGGAGGGCTATTTGCACTGTGTATGGCAATGGGAACGCAATAGTGACTTTTCTTACCAGAAAACAACTCTTGCTCGTAGGACCAGAAACTGCATGTGATTCAACTCCATTTAGGAATGGGAAACAAACACTAGCTCGCCTTACAAGAAACAAACTCTGCTTTTGAGAAAAAAGCACTCTTCTACTCTACTGTGTTTCCTATGGGGTCTGAACAGTGAGCTTGCTCAGAACAAAAGAACTGTGCTTCCTACACACACGGGCCATATCTAGTTCAACTCTGCTTAGGAAACTGACAAGAACAGTAGCTCCGCTTCAGTCCGATACACTGTACTTGCTGAGACCAGACGTGAGTGCTCTTTGCACTGTGTATGGCAATTGGAGCACAATAGTGACTCGTCTTACCAGAAAACAACTCTTGCTCGTGGGACAAAAAACTGCATGTGATTCAAGTCCATTTAGGACTGGGAAACAAACGCGAGCTCGCCTTACAAGAAACACACTCTGCTTTAGAGAAAAGAGCACTCTTCTACTCTACTGTGTTTCCTATAAGGCCAGAACAGTGAGCTTGCTCAGAACATAATAACTGCGCTTCCTGAACACACAGGCCATATCTAGTTCAACTCTGCTTAAGAAACGGACAAGAACAGTAGCGCCGCTTCAGTCTAATACACTGTACTTGCTGGGAACAGACGGGAGGGCTATTTGCACTGTGTATGGCAATGGGAACACAATAGTGACTTTCCTTACCAGAAAACATCTCTTGCTCGTAGGACCAGAAACTGCATGTGATTCAACTCCATTTAGGAAAGGGAAACAAACACTAGCTCGCCTTACAAGAAACACACTCTGCTTTTGAGAAAAAAGCACTCTTCTACTCTACTGTGTTTCCTATGGGGTCCAAACAGTGAGCTTGCTCAGAACAAAAGAGCTGTGCTTCCTACACACACGGCCATATCTACTTCAAGTCTGCTTAGGAACCTGACAAGAACAGTAGATCCTCTTCAGTCCAATACACTGTATTTGCTGCGAACAGACGCCAGTGCTATTTGTCCTGTCTATGGCAATGGCAGTGCAATAGTGACTCTTCTTACCAGAAAACAACTCTTGATCGTAGTACCAGAAACTGCATGGGATTCAACTCCATTTAAAACTGGGAAACAAACACTAGTTCTCCTTACAAGAAACACACTCTGCGTTAGAGAAAAGAGCACTCTTCTACTCTACTGTGTTTCTTATGGGGTCCAAACTGTGAGCTTGCCCAGAACAAAAGAACTGTTCTTCCTACACACACGGACCATATCTAGTTCAACTCTGCTTAGGAAAATGACAAGAACAGTAGCTCCTCTTCACTCCAATACACTGTACTTGCTGGGAACAGACGCATGTGCTATTTGCATTGTGTATGGCAATGGGAGCGCAATAGTGACTTTCCTTACCAGAAAACAACTCTTGCTCGTAGGACCAGAAGCTGCATGTGATTCCACTCCATTTAGGACTGGGAAACAAACACAAGCTCGCCTTACAAGAAACACACTCTGCTTTAGAGAAAAGAGCACTCTTCCACTCTACTGTGTTTCCGATGGGGTCCACACAGTGAGCTTGCTCAGAACAAAAGAACTGTGCTTCCTACACACACGGACCATATCTAGTTCAACTCTGCTTAGGAAACTGACAAGAACAGTAGCTCCTAATCATTCCAATACACTGTACTTGCTGGGAAAAGACGCGAGTGCTATTTGCCTTGATAGGGCAATGGGAGCGCAATAGTGACTTTCCTTACCAGAAAAAACTCTTGTTCGTAGGACCAGAAACTGCATGTGATTCAACTCCATTTAGGACTGGGAAACAAACGCTAGCTCGCCTTTCAAGAAACACACTCTGCTTTAGAGAAAAAAGCACTCTTCTACTCTACTGTGTTTCCTATGGGGTCCGAACAGTGAGCTTGCTCAGAACAAAAAAACTGTGCTTCCTACACACACGGCCATATCTACTTCAAGTCTGCTTAGGAACCTGACAAGAACAGTAGATCCTCTTCATTCCAATACAATGTATTGGCTGCGAACAGACGCCAGTGCTATTTGTCCTGTCTATGGCAATGGCAGTGCAATAGTGACTCTTCTTACCAGAAAACAACTCTTGATCGTAGTACCAGAAACTGCATGGGATTCAACTCCATTTAAAACTGGGAAACAAACGCTAGTTCTCCTTACAAGAAACACAATCTGCTTTAGAGAAAAGAGCACTCTTCTACTCTACTGTGTTTCCTATGGGGTCCAAACTGTGAGCTTGCCCAGAACAAAAGAACTGTTCTTCCTACACACACGGACCATATCTAGTTCAACTCTGCTTAGGAAACTGACAAGAACAGTAGCTCCTCTTCAGTCCAATACACTGTACTTGCTGGGAACAGACACGAGTGCTATTTGCACTGTGTATGGCAATTGGAGCACAATAGTGACTCTTCTTAAAAGAAAACAACTCTTTCTCGTAGGACCAAAAACTGCCTGTGACTCAACTCCATATAAGACTGGGAAACAAACGCCAGCTCGCCTTACAAGAAATACACTCTGCTTTAGAGAAAAGAGCACTCTTCTACTCTACTTTGTTTCCAATAGGGCCAGAAGAGTGAGCTTGCTCAGAACATAAGAACTGTGCTTTCTACACACACGGGCCATATCTAGTTCAACTCTGCTTAGGAAACTGACAAGAACAGTAGCTCCTATTCAGTCCAATAATCTGTAATTGCAGGAAACAGACGCGAGTGCTATTTGCACTGTGTATGGCAATTGGAGCACAATAGTGACTCTTCTTACCAGAAAACAACTCTTGCTCGTAGGACCAAAAACTGCATGTGAATCAACTCCATTTAGGACTGGGAAACAAACGCGAGCTCGCCTTACAAGAAACACACTCTGCTTTAGAGAAAAAAGCACTCTTCTACTCTACTGTGTTTCCTATAGGGCCAGAACAGTGAGCTTGCTCAGAATGTAATAACTGTGCTTCCTAAACACACAAGCCATATCTAGTTCAACTCTGCTTAAGAAACGGACAAGAGCAGTAGCTCCTCTTCAGTCCGACACACTGCACTTGCTGGGAAAAGACGCGAGTGCTATTTGCACTGTGTATGGCAAAGGGAGCGCAATAGTGACTCTCCTTACCAGAAAACAACTCTTGCTCGTAGGACCAGAAACTGCATGTGGTTCAACTCCATTTAGGACTGGGAAACAAACGCTAGCTCGCCTTACAAGAAACACACTCTGCTTTTGAGAAAAGAGCACTCATCTACTCTACTGTGTTTTCTATGGGGTCCGAACTGTGAGCTTGCTCAGAACAAAAGAACTGTGCTTCCCACACACACGGCCATATCTATTTCAATTCTGCCTAGGAACCTGACAAGAACAGTAGATCCTCTTCAGTCCAATACACTGTACTTGCTGGGAACAGACTCTAGTGCTTTTTGTCCTGTGTAAAGCAACGGTCAGCGCACTAGTGACTCTTCTTACCATAAAACAACTCTTGCTCGTAGGACCAGAAACTGCATGTGATTCAACTCCATTTAGGACTGGGAAACGAACGCTAGCTCGCCTTACAAGAAACACACTCTGCTTTAGAGAAAAGAGCACTCCTCTACTCTACTGTGTTTCCTATAGGGCCAGAACAGTGAGCTTGCTCAGAACAAAAGAACTGTGCTTCCTACTCACGGGCCATATCTAGTTCAACTCTGCTTAGGAAACTGACAAGAACAGTAGCTCCTATTCAGTCCAATACACTGTACTTGCTGGGACAGACGCGAGTGCTATTTGTACTGTGTATGAGATTTGGAGCGCAATAGTGACTCTTCTTACCAGAAAACAACTCTTGCTCGTAGTACCAAAAACTGCCTGTGACTCAACTCCATTTAGGACTAGGAAACAAACGCGAGCTCGCCTTACAAGAAACACACTCTGCTTTAGAGAAAAGAGCACTCTTCTACTCTACTGTGTTTCCTATAGGGCCAGAACAGTGAGCTTGCTCAGAACATAATAACTGTGCTTCCTACACACACGGGCCATATCTATTTCAACTCTGCTTAGGAAACTGACAAGAACAGTAGCTCCTCTTCAGTCCGATACACTGTACTTGCTGAGAACAGACATGAGTGCTCTTTGCACTGTGTATGGCAATTGGAGCACAATAGTGACTCGTCTTACCAGAAAACAACTCTTGCTCGTGGGACAAAAAACTGCATGTGATTCAAGTCCATTTAGGACTGGGAAACAAACGCTAGCTCGCCTTACATGAAACACACACTGCTTTTGAGAAAAGAGCACTCTTCTACTCTACTGTGTTTCCTATGAGTTCCGAACAGTGAGCTTGCTCAGAACAAAAGAACTGTGCTTCCTACACACATGGGCCATATCTAGTTCAACTCTGCTTAGGAAACTGACAAGAACAGTAGATCCTTTTCAGTCCAATACACTGTACTTGCTGGGAACAGACGCCAGTGCTATTTGCACTGTGTATGGCAGTTGGAGCACAATAGTGACTCCTTTAACCAGAAAACAACTCTTGCTCGTAGGACCAAAAACTGCATGTGAATCAACTCCATTTAGGACTAGGAAACAAACGCGAGCTCGCCTTACAAGAAACACACTCTGCTTTAGAGAATAGAGCACTCTTCTACTCTACTGTGTTTCCTATAGGGCCAGAACAGTGAGCTTGCTCAGAACATAATAACTGCTCTTCCTGAACACACAGGCCATATCTAGTTCAACTCTGCTTAAGAAACGGACAAGAACAGTAGCGCCTCTTCAGTCCAATACACTGTACTTGCTGGGAACAGACGGGAGGGCTATTTGCACTGTGTATGGCAATGGGAACACAATAGTGACTTTCCTTACCAGAAAACAACTCTTGCTCGTAGGACCAGAAACTGCATGTGATTCAACTCCATTTAGGAAAGGGAAACAAACACTAGCTCGCCTTACAAGAAACACACTCTGCTTTTGAGAAAAAAGCACTCTTCTACTCTACTGTGTTTCCTATGGGGTCCGAAGAATGAGCTTGCTCAGAACAAAAACCTGTGCTTCCTACACACACGGCCATATCTACTTCAATTTGCTTAGGACCCTGACAAGAACAGTAGATCCTCTTCAGTCCAATACACTGTATTTGCTGCGAACAGACGCCAGTGCTATTTGTCCTGTCTATGGCAATGGCAGTGCAATAGTGACTCTTCTTACCAGAAAACAACTCTAGTTCGTAGTACCAGAAACTGCATGGGATTCAACTCCATTTAAAACTGGGAAACAAACGCTAGTTCTCCTTACAAGAAACACACTCTGCGTTAGAGAAAAGAGCACTCTTCTACTCTACTGTGTTTCTTATGGGGTCCAAACTGTGAGCTTGCCCAGAACAAAAGAACTGTTCTTCCTACACACACGGACCATATCTATTTCAACTCTGCATAGGAAAATGACAAGAACAGTAGCTCCTCTTCACTCCAATACACTGTACTTGCTGGGAACAGACGCATGTGCTATTTGCACTGTGTATGGCAATGGGAGCGCAATAGTGACTTTCCTTACCAGAAAACAACTCTTGCTCGTAGGACCAGAAGCTGCATGTGATTCCACTCCATTTAGGACTGGGAAACAAACACAAGCTCGCCTTACAAGAAACACACTCTGCTTTAGAGAAAAGAGCACTCTTCTACTCTACTGTGTTTCCTATGGGGTCCACACAGTGAGCTTGCTCAGAACAAAAGAACTGTGCTTCCTACACACACGGACCATATCTAGTTCAACTCTGCTTAGGAAACTGACAAGAACAGTAGCTCCTAATCATTCCAATACACTGTACTTGCTGGGAAAAGACGCGAGTGCTATTTGCCTTGATAGGGCAAAGGGAGCGCAATAGTGACTTTCCTTACCAGAAAAAAACTCTTGTTCGTAGGACCAGAAACTGCATGTGATTCAACTCCATTTAGGACTGGGAAACAAACGCTAGCTCACCTTTCAAGAAACACACTCTGCTTTAGAGAAAAAAGCACTCTTCTACTCTACTGTGTTTCCTATGGGGTCCGAACAGTGAGCTTGCTCACAACAAAAAAACTGTGCTTCCTACACACATGGCCATATCTACTTCAAGTCTGCTTAGGAACCTGACAAGAACAGTAGATCCTCTTCATTCCAATACACTGTATTGGCTGCGAACAGACGCCAGTGCTATTTGTCCTGTCTATGGCAATGGCAGTGCAATAGTGACTCTTCTTACCAGAAAACAACTCTTGATCGTAGTACCAGAAACTGCATGGGATTCAACTCCATTTAAAACCTGCAAACAAACGCTAGTTCTCCTTACAAGAAACACAATCTGCTTTAGAGAAAAGAGCACTCTTCTACTCTACTGTGTTTCCTATGGGGTCCAAACTGTGAGCTTGCCCAGAACAAAAGAACTGTTCTTCCTACACACACGGACCATATCTAGTTCAACTCTGCTTAGGAAACAGACAAGAACAGTAGCTCCTCTTCAGTCCAATACACTGTACTTGCTGGGAACAGACGCATGTGCTATTTGCACTGTGTATGGCAATGGGAGCGCAATAGTGACTTTCCTTACCAGAAAACAACTCTTGCTCGTAGGACCAGAAACTGCATGTGATTCCACTCCATTTAGGACTGGGAAACAAATGCAAGCTCGCCTTACAAGAAACACACTCTGCTTTAGAGAAAAGAGCACTCTTCTACTCTACTGTGTTTCCTATGGGGTCCACACAGTGAGCTTGCTCAGAACAAAAGAACTGTGCTTCCTACACACACGGACCATATCTAGTTCAACTCTGCTTAGGAAACTGACAAGAACAGTAGCTCCTAATCATTCCAATACACTGTACTTGTTGGGAAAAGACGCGAGTGCTATTTGCCTTGATTGGGCAATGGAGCGCAATAGTGACTTTCCTTACCAGAAAACAACTCTTGTTCGTAGGACCAGAAACTGCATGTGATTCCACTCCATTTAGGACTGGGAAACAAACGCTAGCTCGCCTTACAAGAAACACACTCTGCTTTAGAGAAAAGAGCAGTCTTCTACTCTACTTTTTTTCCTATGCGGTCAAAACAGTGAGCTTGCTCAGAACAAAAGAACTGTGCTTCCTACACACACGGACCATATGTAGTTCAACTCTCCTTAGGAAACTGACAAGAACAGTATCTCCTATTCAGTCCAATACACTGTACTTGCTGGGAAAAGACGCGAGTGCTATTTGCCCTGTGTATATCAATGGGAGCGCAATAGTGACTTTCCTTACCAGAAAACAACTCTTGTTCGTAGGACCAGAAACTGCGTATGATTCAAGTCCATTTAGGACTAGGAAACAAACGCTAGCTCGCCTTACAAGGAACACACTCTGCTTTTGAGAAAAGAGCACTCTTCTACTCTACTGTGTTTCCTATAGGGCCAAAACAGTGAGCTTGCTCAGAACATAAGAACTGTGCTTCCTACACACAGGGGCCATATTTAGTTCAACTCTGCTTAGGAAACTGACAAGAACAGTAGCTCCTCTTCAGTCTAATACACTGTACTTGCTGGGAACCGACGCCAGTGCTATTTGTCCTGTGTATGGCATTTGGAGTGCAATAGTGACTCTTCTTACCAGAAAACAACTCTTGCTCATAGGACCAAAAACTGCCTGTGACTCAACTCCATTTAGGACTGGGAAACAAACGCGAGCTTGCCTTACGAGAAATACAATCTGCTTTAGAGAAAAGAGCACTCTTCTACTCTACTGTGTTTCCTATGGGGTCCGAACAGTGAGCTTGCTCAGAACAAAAGAACTGTGCTTCCTACACACACTGGCCATATCTATATCAACTCTGCTTAGGAAACTGACAAGAACAGTAGATCCTATTCACTCCAATACACTGTACTTGCTGGGAACAGACACCAGTGCTATTTGCATTGTGTACAGCAATTGGAGCACAATAGTGACTCGTCTTACCAGAAAACAACTCTTGCTCATAGGACAAAAAACTGCATGTGACTCAACTCCATTTAGGACTAGGAAACAAACGCTAGCTCGCCTTACAAGAAACACACTCTGCTTTTGAGAAAAGAGCACTCTTCTACTCTACTGTGTTTTCTATGGGGTCTGAACAGTGAGCTTGCTCAGAACAAAAAAACTGTGCTTCCTACACACACAGGACATATCTAGTTCAACTCTGCTTCGGAACCTGACAAGAACAGTAGATGCTCTTCAGTCCAATACACTGTACTTGCGGGGAACAGACGCGAGTGCTATTTGCAGTGTGTATGCCAATTATAGCACAATAGTGACTCGTCTTACCAGAAAACAACTCTTGCTCGTAGGACAAAAACCTGCATGTGACTCAAATCCATTTAGGACTGGGAAACTAACGCTAGCTTACCTTCCAAGAAACACACTCTGCTTTAGAGAAAAGAGCTCTCTTCTACTCTACTGTGTTTCCTATGGGGTTCAAACAGTGAGTTTGCTCAGAACATAAGAACTGTGCTTCCTACACACACGGGCCATACCTCGTTCATCTCTGCTTAGGAAACTGACAAGGACAGTAGCTCCTCTTCAGTCCGATACACTGTTCTTGCTGGGAACAGACGCGAGTGCTCTTTGCTCTGTGTATGGCAATGGGAGCGCAACAGTGACTTTCCTTACCAGAAAACATCTCTTGCTCGTAGGACCAGAAACTGCATGTGATTCAACTCCATTTAGGACTGGGAAACAAACGCTAGCTCGCCTTACAAGAAACACACTCTGCTTTAGAGAAAAGAGCACTCTTCTACTCTACTGTGTTTCCTATGGGGTCCACACAGTGAGCTTGCTCAGAACAAAAGAACTGTGCTTCCTACACACAGGGGCCATATTTAGTTCAACTCTGCTTAGGAAACTGACAAGAACAGTAGCTCCTCTTCAGTCTAATACACTGTACTTACTGGGAACAGACGCCAGTGCTATTTGTCCTGTGTATGGCATTTGGAGCGCAATAGTGACTCTTCTTACCAGAAAACAACTCTTGCTCGTAGGACCAAAAACTGCCTGTGACTCAACTCCATTTAGGACTGGGAAACAAACGCGAGCTCGCCTTACGAGAAATACACTCTGCTTTAGAGAAAAGAGCACTCTTCTACTCTACTGTGTTTCCTATAGGTCCAGAAGAGTGAGCTTGCTCAGAATATAATAACTGAGCTTCCTACACATACGGGCCATATCTAGTTCAACTCTGCTTAGGAAACTGACAAGAACAGTAGATCCTTTTCAGTCCAATACACTGTATTTGCTGGGAACAGACGCCAGTGCTATTTGCACTGTGTATGGCAATGGGAGCGCAATAGTGACTTTCCTTACCAGAAAACAACTCTTGCTCGTAGGACCAGAAGCTGCATGTGATTCCACTCCATTTAGGACTGGGAAACAAACGCAAGCTCGCCTTACAAGAAACACACTCTGCTTTAGAGAAAAGAGCACTCTTCTACTCTACTGTGTTTCCTATGGGGTCCACACAGTGAGCTTGCTCAGAACAAAAGAACTGTGCTTCCTACACACATGGACCATATCTAGTTCAACTCTGCTTAGGAAACTGACAAGAACAGTAAATCCTTTTCAGTCCAATACACTGTACTTGCTGGGAACAGACGCCAGTGCTATTTGCACTGTGTATGGCAGTTGGAGCACAACAGTGACTCCTCTAACCAGAAAACAACTCTTGCTCGTACGACCAAAAACTGCATGTGAATCAACTCCATTTAGGACTGGGAAACAAACGCGAGCTCGCCTTACAAGAAACACACTCTGCTTTAGAGAAAAGAGCACTCTTGTACTCTATAGGGCCAGAACAGTGAGCTTGCTCAGAACATAATAACTGCGCTTCCTGAACACACAGGCCATATCTAGTTCAACTCTGCTTAAGAAACGGACAAGAACAGTAGCGCCTCTTCAGTCCAATACACTGTACTTGCTGGGAACAGACGGGAGGGCTATTTGCACTGTGTATGGCAATGGGAACACAATAGTGACTTTCCTTACCAGAAAACAACTCTTGCTCGTAGGACCAGAAACTGAATGTGATTCCACTCCATTTAGGACTGGGAAACAAACGCTAGCTCGCGTTATAAGAAACACACTCTGCTTTTGAGAAAAGAACACTCTTCTACTCTACTGTGTTTCCTATAGGGCCAGAACAGTGAGCTTGCTCAGAACATAATGACTGTGCTTCCTACACACACGGGCATATCTAGTTCAACTCTGCTTAGGAAACTGACAAGAACAGTAGCTCCTCTATAGTCCAATACACTGTACTTGCTGGGAACAGACGCCAGTGCTATTTTCACTGTGTACGGCAATTGGAGCACAATAGTTACTCGTCTTACCAGAAAACAACTCTTGCTCATAGGACAAAAAACTGCATGTGACTCAACTCCACTTAGGACTGGGAAACAAACTCTATCTTGCTTTACAAGAAACACACTCTGCTTTAGAGAAAAGAGCACTCTTCTACTCTACTGTGTTTCCTTTTGGGCCAGAACAGTGAGCTTTCTCAGAAAAAAAGAACTGTGCTTCCTACACACACGGGCCATATCTAGTTCAACTCTGCTTAGGAAACTGACAAGAACAGTAGCTGCTCTTCAGTCCGATACACTGTACTTGCTTAGAACAGACGCAAGTGCTATTTGCACTGTGTATGGCAATGGGAGCGCAATAGTGACTTTCCTTACCAGAAAACAACTCTTGCTCCTAGGACCAGAATCTGCATGTGATTCAACTCCATTTAGGACTAGGAAACAAACGCTAGATCACCTTACAAAAAACACACTCTGCTTTAGAGAAAAGAGCACTCATCTACTCTACTGTGTTACCTATAGGGCCAGAACAGTGAGCTTGCTCAGAACATAAGAACTGTGCTTCCTACACACACGGGCCATATCTAGTTCAACTCTGCTTAGGAAACTGACAAGAACAGTAGCTCCTCTTCAGTCCGATACACTGTACTTGCTGGGAACAGAGGCGAGTGCTATTTGCACTTTGTATGGCAATGGGAGCGCAATAGTGACTTTCCTTACCATAAAACAACTCTTGCTCGTAGGACCAGAAACTGCATGTGATTCAACTCCATTTAGGACTGGGAAACAAAGGCTAGCTCGGCTTACTAGAAACACACTCTGCTTTAGAGAAAAGAGCACTCTTCTACTCTACTGTGTTTCCTATAGGGCCAGAACAGTGAGCTTGCTCAGAACAAAAGAACTGTGCTTCATACACACGGGCCATATCTAGTTCAACTCTGCTAAGGAAACTGACAAGAACAGTAGCTACTCTTCAGTCCGATACACTGTACTTGCTGAGAACAGACGTGAGTGCTATTTGCACTGTGTATGGCAATTGGAGCACAATAGTGACTCGTCTTACCAGAAAACAACTCTTGCTCATAGGACAAAAAACTGCATGTGACTCAACTCCATTTAGGACTGGGAAACAAACTCTAGCTCTCCTTACAAGAAACACACTCCGCTTTTGAGAAAAGAGCACTCTTTTACTCTACTGTGTTTCCTATGGGGTCCGAACAGTGAGCGTGCTCAGAACAAAAGAACTGTGCTTCCTACGCACACGGCCATATCTAGTTCAATTCAGCTTAGGAACCTGACAAGAACAGTAGATCCTCTTCAGTCCAATACACTGTACTTGCTGGGAACAGACGCCAGTGCTATTTGTCCTGTGTATGGCAATGGCAGCGCAATAGTGACTATTCTTACCAGAAAACAACTCATGCTGGTAGGACCAGAAACTGAATGTGATTCCACTCCATTTAGGACTGGGAAACAAACGCTAGCTCGCATTACAAGAAACACACTCTGCTTATAAAAAAGAGCACTCTTCTACTCTACTGTGTTTCCTATGGGGTCCAAACAGTGAGCTTGCTCAGAACAAAAGAACTGTGCTTCCTACACACACGGACCATATGTAGTTCAACTCTGCTTAGGAAACTGACAAGAACAGTAGCTCCTCTTCAGTCCAATACACTGTACTTGCTGGGAAAAGACGCGAGTGCTATTTGCCCTGTGTATGGCAATGGGAGCGCAATAGTGACTTTCCTTACCAGAAAACAACTCTTGTTCGTAGGACCAGAAACTGCATGTGATTCAACTCCATTTAGGACTAGGAAACAAACGCTAGCTTGCTTTACAAGAAACACACTCTGCTTTAGAGAAAAGAGCACTCTTCTACTCTACGGTGTTTCCTACGGGGTCCAAACAGTGAGCTTGCTCAGAACAAAAGAACTGTGCTTCTGACACACACGGACCATATCTTTTTAAACTCTGCTTAGGAAACTGACACGAACAGTAGCTCCTATTCAGTCCAATACACTGTACTTGCTGGGAACAGACGCGAGTGCTATTTTCACTGTGTATGGCAATTGGAGCACAATAGTGACTCTTCTTACCAGAAAACAACTCTTGCTCCTAGGACGAAAAACTGCATGTGACTCAACTCCATTTAGGACTGGGAAACAAACGCGAGATCGCCTTACAAGAAACACACTCTGCTTTAGAGAAAAGAGCACTCTTGTACTCTATAGGGCCAGAACAGTGAGCTTGCTCAGAACATAATAACTGCGCTTCCTGAACACACAGGCCATATCTAGTTCACCTCTGCTTAAGAAACGGACAAGAACAGTAGCGCCTCTTCAGTCCAATACACTGTACTTGCTGGGAACAGACGGGAGGGCTATTTGCACTGTGTATGGCAATGGGAACACAATAGTGACTTTCCTTACCAGAAAACAACTCTTGCTCGTAGGACCGGAAACTGCATGTGATTCAACTCCATTTAGGAAAGGGAAACAAACACTAGCTCGCCTTACAAGAAACACGCTCTGCTTTTGAGAAAAAAGCACTCTTCTACTCTACTGTGTTTCCTATGGGGTCCGAACAGTGAGCTTGCTCAGAACAAAAATCTGTGCTTCCTACACACACGGCCATATCTACTTCAAGTCTGCTTAGGAACCTGACAAGAACATTAGATCCTCTTCAGTCCAATACACTGTATTTGCTGCGAACAGACGCCAGTGCTATTTGTCCTGTCTATGGCAATGGCAGTGCAATAGTGACTCTTCTTACCAGAAAACAATTCTTGATCGTAGTACCAGAAACTGCATGGGATTCAACTCCATTTAAAACTGGGAAACAAACGCTAGTTCTCCTTACAAGAAACACACTCTGCGTTAGAGAAAAGGGCACTCTTCTACTCTACTGTGTTTCTTATGGGGTCCAAACTGTGAGCTTGCCCAGAACAAAAGAACTGTTCTTCCTACACACACGGACCATATCTAGTTCAACTCTGCTTAGGAAAATGACAAGAACAGTAGCTCCTCTTCACTCCAATACACTGTACTTGCTGGGAACAGACGCATATGCTATTTGCACTGAGTATGGCAATGGGAGCGCAATAGTGACTTTCCTTACCAGAAAACAACTCTTGCTCGTAGGACCAGAAGCTGCATGTGATTCCACTCCATTTAGGACTGGGAAACAAACGCAAGCTCGCCTTACAAGAAACACACTCTGCTTTAGAGAAAAGAGCACTCTTCTACTCTACTGTGTTTCCTATGGGGTCCACACAGTGAGCTTGCTCAGAACAAAAGAACTGTGCTTCCTACACACACGGACCATATCTAGTTCAACTCTGCTTAGGAAACTGACAAGAACAGTAGCTCCTAATCATTCCAATACACTGTACTTGCTGGGAAAAGACGCGAGTGCTATTTGCCTTGATAGGGCAATGGGAGCGCAATAGTGACTTTCCTTACCAGAAAAAAACTCTTGTTCGTAGGACCAGAAACTGCATGTGATTCAACTCCATTTAGGACTGGGAAACAAACGCTAGCACGCCTTTCAAGAAACACACTCTGCTTTAGAGAAAAAAGCACTCTTCTACTCTACTGTGTTTCCTATGGGGTCCGAACAGTGAGCTTGCTCAGAACAAAAAAACTGTGCTTCCTACACACACGGCCATATCTAGTTCAACTCTGCTTAGGAAACTGACAAGAACAGTAGCTCCTCTTCAGTCCGATACACTGTACTTGCTGGGAACAGACGCGAGTGCTATTTGCACTGTGTATGGCAATGGGAGCGCAATTGTGACTTTCCTTACCAGAAAACAACTCTTGCTCGTAGGACCAGAAACTGCTTGTGATTCAACTCTATTTAGGACTGGGAAACAAACGCTAGCTCGCCTTACAAGAAACACACTCTGCTTTTGAGAAAAGAGCACTCTTCTACTCTACTGTGTTTTCTATGGGGTCTGAACAGTGAGCTTGCTCAGAACAAAAAAACTGTGCTTCCTACACACACGGGACATATCTAGTTCAACTCTACTTTGGGACCTGACAAGAACAGTAGATCCTCTTCAGTCCAATACACTGTACTTGCTGGGAAAAGACGCGAGTGCTATTTGCACTGTGTATGCCAATTGGAGCACAATAGTGACTCGTCTTACCAGAAAACAACTCTTGCTCGTAGGACAAAAACCTGCATGTGACTCAAATCCATTTAGGACTGGGAAACTAACGCTAGCTTGCCTTCCAAGAAACACACTCTGCTTTTGAGAAAAGAGCACTCTTCTACTCTACTGTGTTTCCTATGGGGTCCGAACAGTGAGCTTGCTCAGAACAAAAAAACTGTGCTTCCTACACACACGGCCATATCTAGTTCAATTCTGCTTAGGAACCTGACAAGAACAGTAGATCCTCTTCAGTCCAATACACTGTACTTGCTGGGAACAGAAGCCAGTGCTATTTGTCCTGTGTATGGCAATGGCAGCGCAATAGTGACTCTTCTTACCAGAAAACAACTCTTGCTCATAGGACCAGAAACTGCATGTGATTCCACTCCATTTAGGACTGGGGAACAAACGCTAGCTCGCGTTATAAGAAACACAATCTGCTTTTGACAAAAGAACACTCTTCTACTCTACTGTGTTTCCTATAGGTCCAGAAGAGTGAGCTTGCTCAGAATATAATAACTGAGCTTCCTACACATACGGGCCATATCTAGTTCAACTCTGCTTAGGAACCTGACAAGAACAGTAGATCCTCTTCAGTCCAATACACTGTACTTGCTGGGAAAAGACGCGAGTGCTATTTGCACTGTGTATGGCAAAGGGAGCACAATTGTGACTTTCCTTACCAAAATACAACTCTTGCTCGTAGGACCACAAACAGCATGTGATTCAACTCCATTTAGGACTGCGAAACAAATGCTAGCTTGCCTTACAAAAAACACACTCTGCTTTTGAGAAAAGAGCACTCTTCTACTCTACTGTGTTTCCTATGGGGTCCGAACAGTGAGCTTGCTCAGAACAAAAGAACTGTGCTTCCTACACACACTGGACATATCTATTTCAACTCTGGTTAGGAAACAGACAAGAACAGTAGATCCTATTCAGTCCAATACACTGTACTTGCTGGGAACAGACACAAGTGCTATTTGCATTGTGTAGGGCAATTGGAGCACAATTGTGACTCGTCTTACCAGAAAACAACTCTTGCTCATAGGACAAAAAACTGCATGTGACTCAACTCCACTTAGGACTGGGAAACAAACTCTAGCTCGCTTTACAAGAAACACACTCTGCTTTTGAGAAAAGAGCACTCTTCTACTCTACTGTTTTTCCTATAGGGCCAGAACAGTGAGCTTGCTCAGAAAAAAAGAACTGTGCTTCCTACACACACGGGCCATATCTAGTTCAACTATGCTTAGGAAACTGACAAGAACAGTAGCTCCTATTCAGTCCAATACACTGTATTGTTGGGAACCGATGCAAGTGCTATTTGCACTGTGTATGGCAATGGGAGCTCAATAGTGACTTTCCTTACCAGAAAACAACTCTTGTTCGTAGGACCAGAAACTGCATGTGATTCAACTCCATTTATGACTAGGAAACAAACGCTAGCTCGCCTTACAAGAAACACACTCTGCTTTAGAGAAAAGAGCACTCATCTACTCTAATCTGTTTCCTATAGGGCCAGAACAGTGAGCTTGCTCAGAACATAAGAACTGTGCTTCCTACACACATGGCCATATCTAGTTCAACTCTGATTCGGAAACTGACAAGAACAGTAGCTCCTCTTCAGTCCGATACACTGTACTTGCTGGGAACAGACGCGAGTGCTATTTGCACTGTGTATGGCAATGGGAGCGCAATAGTGACTTTCCTTACCAGAAAACAACTCTTGCTCGTAGGACCAGAAACTGCATGTGATTCAACTCTATTTAGGACTGGGAAACAAACGCTAGCTCGCCTTACAAGAAACACACTCTGCTTTTGAGAAAAGAGCACTCTTCTACTCTACTGTGTTTTCTATGGGGTCCGAACAGTGAGCTTGCTCAGAACAAAAGAACTGTGCTTCCTACACACACTGGCCATATCTGGTTCAACTCTGCTTCGGAACCTGACAAGAACAGTAGATCCTCTTCAGACCAATATATTGTACTTGCTGGGAACAGACGCGAGTGCTATTTGCACTGTGTATGCCAATTGGAGCACAATAGTGACTCGTCTTACCAGAAAACAACTCTTGCTCGTAGGACAAAAACCTGCATGTGACTCAAATCCATTTAGGACTGGGAAACTAACGCTAGCTTGCCTTCCAAGAAACACACTCTGCTTTAGAGAAAAGAGCACTCATCTACTCTACTGTGTTTCCTATGGGGTCCAAACAGTGAGTTTGCTCAGAACATAAGAACTGTGCTTCCTACACACACGGGCCATATCTAGTTCATCTCTGCTTAGGAAACTGACAAGAACAGTAGCTCCTCTTCAGTCCGATACACTGTTCTTGCTGGGAACAGACGCGAGTGCTTTTTGCTCTGTGTATGGCAATGGGAGCGCAACAGTGACTTTCCTTACCAGAAAACAACTCTTGCTCGTAGGACCAGAAACTGCATGTGATTCAACTCCATTTAGGACTGGGAAACAAACGCTAGCTCGCCTTATAAGAAACACACTCTGCTTTTGAGAAAAGAGCACTCTTCTACTCTACTGTGTTTCCTATGGGGTCCGAACAGTGAGCTTGCTCAGAACAAAAGAACTGTGCTTCCTACACACGGGCCATATCTAGTTCAACTCTGCTTAGGAAACTGACAAGAACAGTAGCTCCTCTTCAATCCGATACAGTGTACTTACTGGGAGAGACGCGAGTGCTATTTGTACTGTATATGGCAATGGGAGCGCTATAGTGACTTTCCTTACCAGAAAACAACTCTTGCTCGTAGGACCAGAAACTGAATGTGATTCCACTCCATTTAGGACTGGGAAACAAACGCTAGCTCGCGTTATAAGAAACACACTCTGCTTTTGAGAAAAGAACACTCTTCTACTCTACTGTGTTTCCTATAGGGCCAGAACAGTGAGCTTGCTCAGAACATAATGACTGTGCTTCCTACACACACGGGCATATCTAGTTCAACTCTGCTTAGGAAACTGACAAGAACAGTAGCTCCTCTATAGTCCAATACACTGTACTTGCTGGGAACAGACGCCAGTGCTATTTTCACTGTGTACGGCAATTGGAGCACAATAGTTACTCGTCTTACCAGAAAACAACTCTTGCTCATAGGACAAAAAACTGCATGTGACTCAACTCCACTTAGGACTGGGAAACAAACTCTATCTTGCTTTACAAGAAACACACTCTGCTTTAGAGAAAAGAGCACTCTTCTACTCTACTGTGTTTCCTTTTGGGCCAGAACAGTGAGCTTTCTCAGAAAAAAAGAACTGTGCTTCCTACACACACGGGCCATATCTAGTTCAACTCTGCTTAGGAAACTGACAAGAACAGTAGCTGCTCTTCAGTCCGATACACTGTACTTGCTTAGAACAGACGCAAGTGCTATTTGCACTGTGTATGGCAATGGGAGCGCAATAGTGACTTTCCTTACCAGAAAACAACTCTTGCTCCTAGGACCAGAATCTGCATGTGATTCAACTCCATTTAGGACTAGGAAACAAACGCTAGATCACCTTACAAAAAACACACTCTGCTTTAGAGAAAAGAGCACTCATCTACTCTACTGTGTTACCTATAGGGCCAGAACAGTGAGCTTGCTCAGAACATAAGAACTGTGCTTCCTACACACACGGGCCATATCTAGTTCAACTCTGCTTAGGAAACTGACAAGAACAGTAGCTCCTCTTCAGTCCGATACACTGTACTTGCTGGGAACAGAGGCGAGTGCTATTTGCACTTTGTATGGCAATGGGAGCGCAATAGTGACTTTCCTTACCATAAAACAACTCTTGCTCGTAGGACCAGAAACTGCATGTGATTCAACTCCATTTAGGACTGGGAAACAAAGGCTAGCTCGGCTTACTAGAAACACACTCTGCTTTAGAGAAAAGAGCACTCTTCTACTCTACTGTGTTTCCTATAGGGCCAGAACAGTGAGCTTGCTCAGAACAAAAGAACTGTGCTTCATACACACGGGCCATATCTAGTTCAACTCTGCTAAGGAAACTGACAAGAACAGTAGCTACTCTTCAGTCCGATACACTGTACTTGCTGAGAACAGACGTGAGTGCTATTTGCACTGTGTATGGCAATTGGAGCACAATAGTGACTCGTCTTACCAGAAAACAACTCTTGCTCATAGGACAAAAAACTGCATGTGACTCAACTCCATTTAGGACTGGGAAACAAACTCTAGCTCTCCTTACAAGAAACACACTCCGCTTTTGAGAAAAGAGCACTCTTTTACTCTACTGTGTTTCCTATGGGGTCCGAACAGTGAGCGTGCTCAGAACAAAAGAACTGTGCTTCCTACGCACACGGCCATATCTAGTTCAATTCAGCTTAGGAACCTGACAAGAACAGTAGATCCTCTTCAGTCCAATACACTGTACTTGCTGGGAACAGACGCCAGTGCTATTTGTCCTGTGTATGGCAATGGCAGCGCAATAGTGACTATTCTTACCAGAAAACAACTCATGCTGGTAGGACCAGAAACTGAATGTGATTCCACTCCATTTAGGACTGGGAAACAAACGCTAGCTCGCATTACAAGAAACACACTCTGCTTATAAAAAAGAGCACTCTTCTACTCTACTGTGTTTCCTATGGGGTCCAAACAGTGAGCTTGCTCAGAACAAAAGAACTGTGCTTCCTACACACACGGACCATATGTAGTTCAACTCTGCTTAGGAAACTGACAAGAACAGTAGCTCCTCTTCAGTCCAATACACTGTACTTGCTGGGAAAAGACGCGAGTGCTATTTGCCCTGTGTATGGCAATGGGAGCGCAATAGTGACTTTCCTTACCAGAAAACAACTCTTGTTCGTAGGACCAGAAACTGCATGTGATTCAACTCCATTTAGGACTAGGAAACAAACGCTAGCTTGCTTTACAAGAAACACACTCTGCTTTAGAGAAAAGAGCACTCTTCTACTCTACGGTGTTTCCTACGGGGTCCAAACAGTGAGCTTGCTCAGAACAAAAGAACTGTGCTTCTGACACACACGGACCATATCTTTTTAAACTCTGCTTAGGAAACTGACACGAACAGTAGCTCCTATTCAGTCCAATACACTGTACTTGCTGGGAACAGACGCGAGTGCTATTTTCACTGTGTATGGCAATTGGAGCACAATAGTGACTCTTCTTACCAGAAAACAACTCTTGCTCCTAGGACGAAAAACTGCATGTGACTCAACTCCATTTAGGACTGGGAAACAAACGCGAGATCGCCTTACAAGAAACACACTCTGCTTTAGAGAAAAGAGCACTCTTGTACTCTATAGGGCCAGAACAGTGAGCTTGCTCAGAACATAATAACTGCGCTTCCTGAACACACAGGCCATATCTAGTTCACCTCTGCTTAAGAAACGGACAAGAACAGTAGCGCCTCTTCAGTCCAATACACTGTACTTGCTGGGAACAGACGGGAGGGCTATTTGCACTGTGTATGGCAATGGGAACACAATAGTGACTTTCCTTACCAGAAAACAACTCTTGCTCGTAGGACCGGAAACTGCATGTGATTCAACTCCATTTAGGAAAGGGAAACAAACACTAGCTCGCCTTACAAGAAACACGCTCTGCTTTTGAGAAAAAAGCACTCTTCTACTCTACTGTGTTTCCTATGGGGTCCGAACAGTGAGCTTGCTCAGAACAAAAATCTGTGCTTCCTACACACACGGCCATATCTACTTCAAGTCTGCTTAGGAACCTGACAAGAACATTAGATCCTCTTCAGTCCAATACACTGTATTTGCTGCGAACAGACGCCAGTGCTATTTGTCCTGTCTATGGCAATGGCAGTGCAATAGTGACTCTTCTTACCAGAAAACAATTCTTGATCGTAGTACCAGAAACTGCATGGGATTCAACTCCATTTAAAACTGGGAAACAAACGCTAGTTCTCCTTACAAGAAACACACTCTGCGTTAGAGAAAAGAGCACTCTTCTACTCTACTGTGTTTCTTATGGGGTCCAAACTGTGAGCTTGCCCAGAACAAAAGAACTGTTCTTCCTACACACACGGACCATATCTAGTTCAACTCTGCTTAGGAAAATGACAAGAACAGTAGCTCCTCTTCACTCCAATACACTGTACTTGCTGGGAACAGACGCATATGCTATTTGCACTGAGTATGGCAATGGGAGCGCAATAGTGACTTTCCTTACCAGAAAACAACTCTTGCTCGTAGGACCAGAAGCTGCATGTGATTCCACTCCATTTAGGACTGGGAAACAAACGCAAGCTCGCCTTACAAGAAACACACTCTGCTTTAGAGAAAAGAGCACTCTTCTACTCTACTGTGTTTCCTATGGGGTCCACACAGTGAGCTTGCTCAGAACAAAAGAACTGTGCTTCCTACACACACGGACCATATCTAGTTCAACTCTGCTTAGGAAACTGACAAGAACAGTAGCTCCTAATCATTCCAATACACTGTACTTGCTGGGAAAAGACGCGAGTGCTATTTGCCTTGATAGGGCAATGGGAGCGCAATAGTGACTTTCCTTACCAGAAAAAAACTCTTGTTCGTAGGACCAGAAACTGCATGTGATTCAACTCCATTTAGGACTGGGAAACAAACGCTAGCACGCCTTTCAAGAAACACACTCTGCTTTAGAGAAAAAAGCACTCTTCTACTCTACTGTGTTTCCTATGGGGTCCGAACAGTGAGCTTGCTCAGAACAAAAAAACTGTGCTTCCTACACACACGGCCATATCTAGTTCAACTCTGCTTAGGAAACTGACAAGAACAGTAGCTCCTCTTCAGTCCGATACACTGTACTTGCTGGGAACAGACGCGAGTGCTATTTGCACTGTGTATGGCAATGGGAGCGCAATTGTGACTTTCCTTACCAGAAAACAACTCTTGCTCGTAGGACCAGAAACTGCTTGTGATTCAACTCTATTTAGGACTGGGAAACAAACGCTAGCTCGCCTTACAAGAAACACACTCTGCTTTTGAGAAAAGAGCACTCTTCTACTCTACTGTGTTTTCTATGGGGTCTGAACAGTGAGCTTGCTCAGAACAAAAAAACTGTGCTTCCTACACACACGGGACATATCTAGTTCAACTCTACTTTGGGACCTGACAAGAACAGTAGATCCTCTTCAGTCCAATACACTGTACTTGCTGGGAAAAGACGCGAGTGCTATTTGCACTGTGTATGCCAATTGGAGCACAATAGTGACTCGTCTTACCAGAAAACAACTCTTGCTCGTAGGACAAAAACCTGCATGTGACTCAAATCCATTTAGGACTGGGAAACTAACGCTAGCTTGCCTTCCAAGAAACACACTCTGCTTTTGAGAAAAGAGCACTCTTCTACTCTACTGTGTTTCCTATGGGGTCCGAACAGTGAGCTTGCTCAGAACAAAAAAACTGTGCTTCCTACACACACGGCCATATCTAGTTCAATTCTGCTTAGGAACCTGACAAGAACAGTAGATCCTCTTCAGTCCAATACACTGTACTTGCTGGGAACAGAAGCCAGTGCTATTTGTCCTGTGTATGGCAATGGCAGCGCAATAGTGACTCTTCTTACCAGAAAACAACTCTTGCTCATAGGACCAGAAACTGCATGTGATTCCACTCCATTTAGGACTGGGGAACAAACGCTAGCTCGCGTTATAAGAAACACAATCTGCTTTTGACAAAAGAACACTCTTCTACTCTACTGTGTTTCCTATAGGTCCAGAAGAGTGAGCTTGCTCAGAATATAATAACTGAGCTTCCTACACATACGGGCCATATCTAGTTCAACTCTGCTTAGGAACCTGACAAGAACAGTAGATCCTCTTCAGTCCAATACACTGTACTTGCTGGGAAAAGACGCGAGTGCTATTTGCACTGTGTATGGCAAAGGGAGCACAATTGTGACTTTCCTTACCAAAATACAACTCTTGCTCGTAGGACCACAAACAGCATGTGATTCAACTCCATTTAGGACTGCGAAACAAATGCTAGCTTGCCTTACAAAAAACACACTCTGCTTTTGAGAAAAGAGCACTCTTCTACTCTACTGTGTTTCCTATGGGGTCCGAACAGTGAGCTTGCTCAGAACAAAAGAACTGTGCTTCCTACACACACTGGACATATCTATTTCAACTCTGGTTAGGAAACAGACAAGAACAGTAGATCCTATTCAGTCCAATACACTGTACTTGCTGGGAACAGACACAAGTGCTATTTGCATTGTGTAGGGCAATTGGAGCACAATTGTGACTCGTCTTACCAGAAAACAACTCTTGCTCATAGGACAAAAAACTGCATGTGACTCAACTCCACTTAGGACTGGGAAACAAACTCTAGCTCGCTTTACAAGAAACACACTCTGCTTTTGAGAAAAGAGCACTCTTCTACTCTACTGTTTTTCCTATAGGGCCAGAACAGTGAGCTTGCTCAGAAAAAAAGAACTGTGCTTCCTACACACACGGGCCATATCTAGTTCAACTATGCTTAGGAAACTGACAAGAACAGTAGCTCCTATTCAGTCCAATACACTGTATTGTTGGGAACCGATGCAAGTGCTATTTGCACTGTGTATGGCAATGGGAGCTCAATAGTGACTTTCCTTACCAGAAAACAACTCTTGTTCGTAGGACCAGAAACTGCATGTGATTCAACTCCATTTATGACTAGGAAACAAACGCTAGCTCGCCTTACAAGAAACACACTCTGCTTTAGAGAAAAGAGCACTCATCTACTCTAATCTGTTTCCTATAGGGCCAGAACAGTGAGCTTGCTCAGAACATAAGAACTGTGCTTCCTACACACATGGCCATATCTAGTTCAACTCTGATTCGGAAACTGACAAGAACAGTAGCTCCTCTTCAGTCCGATACACTGTACTTGCTGGGAACAGACGCGAGTGCTATTTGCACTGTGTATGGCAATGGGAGCGCAATAGTGACTTTCCTTACCAGAAAACAACTCTTGCTCGTAGGACCAGAAACTGCATGTGATTCAACTCTATTTAGGACTGGGAAACAAACGCTAGCTCGCCTTACAAGAAACACACTCTGCTTTTGAGAAAAGAGCACTCTTCTACTCTACTGTGTTTTCTATGGGGTCCGAACAGTGAGCTTGCTCAGAACAAAAGAACTGTGCTTCCTACACACACTGGCCATATCTGGTTCAACTCTGCTTCGGAACCTGACAAGAACAGTAGATCCTCTTCAGACCAATATATTGTACTTGCTGGGAACAGACGCGAGTGCTATTTGCACTGTGTATGCCAATTGGAGCACAATAGTGACTCGTCTTACCAGAAAACAACTCTTGCTCGTAGGACAAAAACCTGCATGTGACTCAAATCCATTTAGGACTGGGAAACTAACGCTAGCTTGCCTTCCAAGAAACACACTCTGCTTTAGAGAAAAGAGCACTCATCTACTCTACTGTGTTTCCTATGGGGTCCAAACAGTGAGTTTGCTCAGAACATAAGAACTGTGCTTCCTACACACACGGGCCATATCTAGTTCATCTCTGCTTAGGAAACTGACAAGAACAGTAGCTCCTCTTCAGTCCGATACACTGTTCTTGCTGGGAACAGACGCGAGTGCTTTTTGCTCTGTGTATGGCAATGGGAGCGCAACAGTGACTTTCCTTACCAGAAAACAACTCTTGCTCGTAGGACCAGAAACTGCATGTGATTCAACTCCATTTAGGACTGGGAAACAAACGCTAGCTCGCCTTATAAGAAACACACTCTGCTTTTGAGAAAAGAGCACTCTTCTACTCTACTGTGTTTCCTATGGGGTCCGAACAGTGAGCTTGCTCAGAACAAAAGAACTGTGCTTCCTACACACGGGCCATATCTAGTTCAACTCTGCTTAGGAAACTGACAAGAACAGTAGCTCCTCTTCAATCCGATACACTGTACTTACTGGGAGAGACGCGAGTGCTATTTGTACTGTATATGGCAATGGGAGCGCTATAGTGACTTTCCTTACCAGAAAACAACTCTTGCTCGTAGGACCAGAAACTGAATGTGATTCCACTCCATTTAGGACTGGGAAACAAACGCTAGCTCGCGTTATAAGAAACACACTCTGCTTTTGAGAAAAGAACACTCTTCTACTCTACTGTGTTTCCTATAGGGCCAGAACAGTGAGCTTGCTCAGAACATAATGACTGTGCTTCCTACACACACGGGCATATCTAGTTCAACTCTGCTTAGGAAACTGACAAGAACAGTAGCTCCTCTATAGTCCAATACACTGTACTTGCTGGGAACAGACGCCAGTGCTATTTTCACTGTGTACGGCAATTGGAGCACAATAGTTACTCATCTTACCAGAAAACAACTCTTGCTCATAGGACAAAAAACTGCATGTGACTCAACTCCACTTAGGACTGGGAAACAAACTCTATCTTGCTTTACAAGAAACACACTCTGCTTTAGAGAAAAGAGCACTCTTCTACTCTACTGTGTTTCCTTTTGGGCCAGAACAGTGAGCTTTCTCAGAAAAAAAGAACTGTGCTTCCTACACACACGGGCCATATCTAGTTCAACTCTGCTTAGGAAACTGACAAGAACAGTAGCTGCTCTTCAGTCCGATACACTGTACTTGCTTAGAACAGACGCAAGTGCTATTTGCACTGTGTATGGCAATGGGAGCGCAATAGTGACTTTCCTTACCAGAAAACAACTCTTGCTCCTAGGACCAGAATCTGCATGTGATTCAACTCCATTTAGGACTAGGAAACAAACGCTAGATCACCTTACAAAAAACACACTCTGCTTTAGAGAAAAGAGCACTCATCTACTCTACTGTGTTACCTATAGGGCCAGAACAGTGAGCTTGCTCAGAACATAAGAACTGTGCTTCCTACACACACGGGCCATATCTAGTTCAACTCTGCTTAGGAAACTGACAAGAACAGTAGCTCCTCTTCAGTCCGATACACTGTACTTGCTGGGAACAGAGGCGAGTGCTATTTGCACTTTGTATGGCAATGGGAGCGCAATAGTGACTTTCCTTACCATAAAACAACTCTTGCTCGTAGGACCAGAAACTGCATGTGATTCAACTCCATTTAGGACTGGGAAACAAAGGCTAGCTCGGCTTACTAGAAACACACTCTGCTTTAGAGAAAAGAGCACTCTTCTACTCTACTGTGTTTCCTATAGGGCCAGAACAGTGAGCTTGCTCAGAACAAAAGAACTGTGCTTCATACACACGGGCCATATCTAGTTCAACTCTGCTAAGGAAACTGACAAGAACAGTAGCTACTCTTCAGTCCGATACACTGTACTTGCTGAGAACAGACGTGAGTGCTATTTGCACTGTGTATGGCAATTGGAGCACAATAGTGACTCGTCTTACCAGAAAACAACTCTTGCTCATAGGACAAAAAACTGCATGTGACTCAACTCCATTTAGGACTGGGAAACAAACTCTAGCTCTCCTTACAAGAAACACACTCCGCTTTTGAGAAAAGAGCACTCTTTTACTCTACTGTGTTTCCTATGGGGTCCGAACAGTGAGCGTGCTCAGAACAAAAGAACTGTGCTTCCTACGCACACGGCCATATCTAGTTCAATTCAGCTTAGGAACCTGACAAGAACAGTAGATCCTCTTCAGTCCAATACACTGTACTTGCTGGGAACAGACGCGAGTGCTATTTGCACTGTGTATGGCAATGGGAGCGCAATAGTGACTTTCCTTACCAGAAAACAACTCTTGCTCGTAGGACCAGAAACTGCATGTGATTCAACTCTATTTAGGACTGGGAAACAAACGCTAGCTCGCCTTACAAGAAACACACTCTGCTTTTGAGAAAAGAGCACTCTTCTACTCTACTGTGTTTTCTATGGGGTCCGAACAGTGAGCTTGCTCAGAACAAAAGAACTGTGCTTCCTACACACACTGGCCATATCTGGTTCAACTCTGCTTCGGAACCTGACAAGAACAGTAGATCCTCTTCAGACCAATATATTGTACTTGCTGGGAACAGACGCGAGTGCTATTTGCACTGTGTATGCCAATTGGAGCACAATAGTGACTCGTCTTACCAGAAAACAACTCTTGCTCGTAGGACAAAAACCTGCATGTGACTCAAATCCATTTAGGACTGGGAAACTAACGCTAGCTTGCCTTCCAAGAAACACACTCTGCTTTAGAGAAAAGAGCACTCATCTACTCTACTGTGTTTCCTATGGGGTCCAAACAGTGAGTTTGCTCAGAACATAAGAACTGTGCTTCCTACACACACGGGCCATATCTAGTTCATCTCTGCTTAGGAAACTGACAAGAACAGTAGCTCCTCTTCAGTCCGATACACTGTTCTTGCTGGGAACAGACGCGAGTGCTTTTTGCTCTGTGTATGGCAATGGGAGCGCAACAGTGACTTTCCTTACCAGAAAACAACTCTTGCTCGTAGGACCAGAAACTGCATGTGATTCAACTCCATTTAGGACTGGGAAACAAACGCTAGCTCGCCTTATAAGAAACACACTCTGCTTTTGAGAAAAGAGCACTCTTCTACTCTACTGTGTTTCCTATGGGGTCCGAACAGTGAGCTTGCTCAGAACAAAAGAACTGTGCTTCCTACACACGGGCCATATCTAGTTCAACTCTGCTTAGGAAACTGACAAGAACAGTAGCTCCTCTTCAATCCGATACACTGTACTTACTGGGAGAGACGCGAGTGCTATTTGTACTGTATATGGCAATGGGAGCGCTATAGTGACTTTCCTTACCAGAAAACAACTCTTGCTCGTAGGACCAGAAACTGAATGTGATTCCACTCCATTTAGGACTGGGAAACAAACGCTAGCTCGCGTTATAAGAAACACACTCTGCTTTTGAGAAAAGAACACTCTTCTACTCTACTGTGTTTCCTATAGGGCCAGAACAGTGAGCTTGCTCAGAACATAATGACTGTGCTTCCTACACACACGGGCATATCTAGTTCAACTCTGCTTAGGAAACTGACAAGAACAGTAGCTCCTCTATAGTCCAATACACTGTACTTGCTGGGAACAGACGCCAGTGCTATTTTCACTGTGTACGGCAATTGGAGCACAATAGTTACTCGTCTTACCAGAAAACAACTCTTGCTCATAGGACAAAAAACTGCATGTGACTCAACTCCACTTAGGACTGGGAAACAAACTCTATCTTGCTTTACAAGAAACACACTCTGCTTTAGAGAAAAGAGCACTCTTCTACTCTACTGTGTTTCCTTTTGGGCCAGAACAGTGAGCTTTCTCAGAAAAAAAGAACTGTGCTTCCTACACACACGGGCCATATCTAGTTCAACTCTGCTTAGGAAACTGACAAGAACAGTAGCTGCTCTTCAGTCCGATACACTGTACTTGCTTAGAACAGACGCAAGTGCTATTTGCACTGTGTATGGCAATGGGAGCGCAATAGTGACTTTCCTTACCAGAAAACAACTCTTGCTCCTAGGACCAGAATCTGCATGTGATTCAACTCCATTTAGGACTAGGAAACAAACGCTAGATCACCTTACAAAAAACACACTCTGCTTTAGAGAAAAGAGCACTCATCTACTCTACTGTGTTACCTATAGGGCCAGAACAGTGAGCTTGCTCAGAACATAAGAACTGTGCTTCCTACACACACGGGCCATATCTAGTTCAACTCTGCTTAGGAAACTGACAAGAACAGTAGCTCCTCTTCAGTCCGATACACTGTACTTGCTGGGAACAGAGGCGAGTGCTATTTGCACTTTGTATGGCAATGGGAGCGCAATAGTGACTTTCCTTACCATAAAACAACTCTTGCTCGTAGGACCAGAAACTGCATGTGATTCAACTCCATTTAGGACTGGGAAACAAAGGCTAGCTCGGCTTACTAGAAACACACTCTGCTTTAGAGAAAAGAGCACTCTTCTACTCTACTGTGTTTCCTATAGGGCCAGAACAGTGAGCTTGCTCAGAACAAAAGAACTGTGCTTCATACACACGGGCCATATCTAGTTCAACTCTGCTAAGGAAACTGACAAGAACAGTAGCTACTCTTCAGTCCGATACACTGTACTTGCTGAGAACAGACGTGAGTGCTATTTGCACTGTGTATGGCAATTGGAGCACAATAGTGACTCGTCTTACCAGAAAACAACTCTTGCTCATAGGACAAAAAACTGCATGTGACTCAACTCCATTTAGGACTGGGAAACAAACTCTAGCTCTCCTTACAAGAAACACACTCCGCTTTTGAGAAAAGAGCACTCTTTTACTCTACTGTGTTTCCTATGGGGTCCGAACAGTGAGCGTGCTCAGAACAAAAGAACTGTGCTTCCTACGCACACGGCCATATCTAGTTCAATTCAGCTTAGGAACCTGACAAGAACAGTAGATCCTCTTCAGTCCAATACACTGTACTTGCTGGGAACAGACGCCAGTGCTATTTGTCCTGTGTATGGCAATGGCAGCGCAATAGTGACTATTCTTACCAGAAAACAACTCATGCTGGTAGGACCAGAAACTGAATGTGATTCCACTCCATTTAGGACTGGGAAACAAACGCTAGCTCGCATTACAAGAAACACACTCTGCTTATAAAAAAGAGCACTCTTCTACTCTACTGTGTTTCCTATGGGGTCCAAACAGTGAGCTTGCTCAGAACAAAAGAACTGTGCTTCCTACACACACGGACCATATGTAGTTCAACTCTGCTTAGGAAACTGACAAGAACAGTAGCTCCTCTTCAGTCCAATACACTGTACTTGCTGGGAAAAGACGCGAGTGCTATTTGCCCTGTGTATGGCAATGGGAGCGCAATAGTGACTTTCCTTACCAGAAAACAACTCTTGTTCGTAGGACCAGAAACTGCATGTGATTCAACTCCATTTAGGACTAGGAAACAAACGCTAGCTTGCTTTACAAGAAACACACTCTGCTTTAGAGAAAAGAGCACTCTTCTACTCTACGGTGTTTCCTACGGGGTCCAAACAGTGAGCTTGCTCAGAACAAAAGAACTGTGCTTCTGACACACACGGACCATATCTTTTTAAACTCTGCTTAGGAAACTGACACGAACAGTAGCTCCTATTCAGTCCAATACACTGTACTTGCTGGGAACAGACGCGAGTGCTATTTTCACTGTGTATGGCAATTGGAGCACAATAGTGACTCTTCTTACCAGAAAACAACTCTTGCTCCTAGGACGAAAAACTGCATGTGACTCAACTCCATTTAGGACTGGGAAACAAACGCGAGATCGCCTTACAAGAAACACACTCTGCTTTAGAGAAAAGAGCACTCTTGTACTCTATAGGGCCAGAACAGTGAGCTTGCTCAGAACATAATAACTGCGCTTCCTGAACACACAGGCCATATCTAGTTCAACTCTGCTTAAGAAACGGACAAGAACAGTAGCGCCTCTTCAGTCCAATACACTGTACTTGCTGGGAACAGACGGGAGGGCTATTTGCACTGTGTATGGCAATGGGAACACAATAGTGACTTTCCTTACCAGAAAACAACTCTTGCTCGTAGGACCGGAAACTGCATGTGATTCAACTCCATTTAGGAAAGGGAAACAAACACTAGCTCGCCTTACAAGAAACACGCTCTGCTTTTGAGAAAAAAGCACTCTTCTACTCTACTGTGTTTCCTATGGGGTCCGAACAGTGAGCTTGCTCAGAACAAAAATCTGTGCTTCCTACACACACGGCCATATCTACTTCAAGTCTGCTTAGGAACCTGACAAGAACATTAGATCCTCTTCAGTCCAATACACTGTATTTGCTGCGAACAGACGCCAGTGCTATTTGTCCTGTCTATGGCAATGGCAGTGCAATAGTGACTCTTCTTACCAGAAAACAATTCTTGATCGTAGTACCAGAAACTGCATGGGATTCAACTCCATTTAAAACTGGGAAACAAACGCTAGTTCTCCTTACAAGAAACACACTCTGCGTTAGAGAAAAGAGCACTCTTCTACTCTACTGTGTTTCTTATGGGGTCCAAACTGTGAGCTTGCCCAGAACAAAAGAACTGTTCTTCCTACACACACGGACCATATCTAGTTCAACTCTGCTTAGGAAAATGACAAGAACAGTAGCTCCTCTTCACTCCAATACACTGTACTTGCTGGGAACAGACGCATATGCTATTTGCACTGAGTATGGCAATGGGAGCGCAATAGTGACTTTCCTTACCAGAAAACAACTCTTGCTCGTAGGACCAGAAGCTGCATGTGATTCCACTCCATTTAGGACTGGGAAACAAACGCAAGCTCGCCTTACAAGAAACACACTCTGCTTTAGAGAAAAGAGCACTCTTCTACTCTACTGTGTTTCCTATGGGGTCCACACAGTGAGCTTGCTCAGAACAAAAGAACTGTGCTTCCTACACACACGGACCATATCTAGTTCAACTCTGCTTAGGAAACTGACAAGAACAGTAGCTCCTAATCATTCCAATACACTGTACTTGCTGGGAAAAGACGCGAGTGCTATTTGCCTTGATAGGGCAATGGGAGCGCAATAGTGACTTTCCTTACCAGAAAAAAACTCTTGTTCGTAGGACCAGAAACTGCATGTGATTCAACTCCATTTAGGACTGGGAAACAAACGCTAGCACGCCTTTCAAGAAACACACTCTGCTTTAGAGAAAAAAGCACTCTTCTACTCTACTGTGTTTCCTATGGGGTCCGAACAGTGAGCTTGCTCAGAACAAAAAAACTGTGCTTCCTACACACACGGCCATATCTAGTTCAACTCTGCTTAGGAAACTGACAAGAACAGTAGCTCCTCTTCAGTCCAATACACTGTACTTGCTGGGAACAGACGCGAGTGCTATTTGCACTGTGTATGGCAATGGGAGCGCAATTGTGACTTTCCTTACCAGAAAACAACTCTTGCTCGTAGGACCAGAAACTGCTTGTGATTCAACTCTATTTAGGACTGGGAAACAAACGCTAGCTCGCCTTACAAGAAACACACTCTGCTTTTGAGAAAAGAGCACTCTTCTACTCTACTGTGTTTTCTATGGGGTCTGAACAGTGAGCTTGCTCAGAACAAAAAAACTGTGCTTCCTACACACACGGGACATATCTAGTTCAACTCTACTTTGGGACCTGACAAGAACAGTAGATCCTCTTCAGTCCAATACACTGTACTTGCTGGGAAAAGACGCGAGTGCTATTTGCACTGTGTATGCCAATTGGAGCACAATAGTGACTCGTCTTACCAGAAAACAACTCTTGCTCGTAGGACAAAAACCTGCATGTGACTCAAATCCATTTAGGACTGGGAAACTAACGCTAGCTTGCCTTCCAAGAAACACACTCTGCTTTTGAGAAAAGAGCACTCTTCTACTCTACTGTGTTTCCTATGGGGTCTGAACAGTGAGCTTGCTCAGAACAAAAGAACTGTGCTTCCTACACACACGGCCATATCTAGTTCAATTCTGCTTAGGAACCTGACAAGAACAGTAGATCCTCTTCAGTCCAATACACTGTACTTGCTGGGAACAGAAGCCAGTGCTATTTGTCCTGTGTATGGCAATGGCAGCGCAATAGTGACTCTTCTTACCAGAAAACAACTCTTGCTCATAGGACCAGAAACTGCATGTGATTCCACTCCATTTAGGACTGGGGAACAAACGCTAGCTCGCGTTATAAGAAACACACTCTGCTTTTGACAAAAGAACACTCTTCTACTCTACTGTGTTTCCTATAGGTCCAGAAGAGTGAGCTTGCTCAGAATATAATAACTGAGCTTCCTACACATACGGGCCATATCTAGTTCAACTCTGCTTAGGAACCTGACAAGAACAGTAGATCCTCTTCAGTCCAATACACTGTACTTGCTGGGAAAAGACGCGAGTGCTATTTGCACTGTGTATGGCAAAGGGAGCACAATTGTGACTTTCCTTACCAAAATACAACTCTTGCTCATAGGACCACAAACAGCATGTGATTCAACTCCATTTAGGACTGCGAAACAAATGCTAGCTTGCCTTACAAAAAACACACTCTGCTTTTGAGAAAAGAGCACTCTTCTACTCTACTGTGTTTCCTATGGGGTCCGAACAGTGAGCTTGCTCAGAACAAAAGAACTGTGCTTCCTACACACACTGGACATATCTATTTCAACTCTGGTTAGGAAACAGACAAGAACAGTAGATCCTATTCAGTCCAATACACTGTACTTGCTGGGAACAGACACAAGTGCTATTTGCATTGTGTAGGGCAATTGGAGCACAATTGTGACTCGTCTTACCAGAAAACAACTCATGCTCATAGGACAAAAAACTGCATGTGACTCAACTCCACTTAGGACTGGGAAACAAACTCTAGCTCGCTTTACAAGAAACACACTCTGCTTTTGAGAAAAGAGCACTCTTCTACTCTACTGTTTTTCCTATAGGGCCAGAACAGTGAGCTTGCTCAGAAAAAAAGAACTGTGCTTCCTACACACACGGGCCATATCTAGTTCAACTATGCTTAGGAAACTGACAAGAACAGTAGCTCCTATTCAGTCCAATACACTGTATTGTTGGGAACCGATGCAAGTGCTATTTGCACTGTGTATGGCAATGGGAGCTCAATAGTGACTTTCCTTACCAGAAAACAACTCTTGTTCGTAGGACCAGAAACTGCATGTGATTCAACTCCATTTATGACTAGGAAACAAACGCTAGCTCGCCTTACAAGAAACACACTCTGCTTTAGAGAAAAGAGCACTCATCTACTCTAATCTGTTTCCTATAGGGCCAGAACAGTGAGCTTGCTCAGAACATAAGAACTGTGCTTCCTACACACATGGCCATATCTAGTTCAACTCTGATTCGGAAACTGACAAGAACAGTAGCTCCTCTTCAGTCCGATACACTGTACTTGCTGGGAACAGACGCGAGTGCTATTTGCACTGTGTATGGCAATGGGAGCGCAATAGTGACTTTCCTTACCAGAAAACAACTCTTGCTCGTAGGACCAGAAACTGCATGTGATTCAACTCTATTTAGGACTGGGAAACAAACGCTAGCTCGCCTTACAAGAAACACACTCTGCTTTTGAGAAAAGAGCACTCTTCTACTCTACTGTGTTTTCTATGGGGTCCGAACAGTGAGCTTGCTCAGAACAAAAGAACTGTGCTTCCTACACACACTGGCCATATCTGGTTCAACTCTGCTTCGGAACCTGACAAGAACAGTAGATCCTCTTCAGACCAATATATTGTACTTGCTGGGAACAGACGCGAGTGCTATTTGCACTGTGTATGCCAATTGGAGCACAATAGTGACTCGTCTTACCAGAAAACAACTCTTGCTCGTAGGACAAAAACCTGCATGTGACTCAAATCCATTTAGGACTGGGAAACTAACGCTAGCTTGCCTTCCAAGAAACACACTCTGCTTTAGAGAAAAGAGCACTCATCTACTCTACTGTGTTTCCTATGGGGTCCAAACAGTGAGTTTGCTCAGAACATAAGAACTGTGCTTCCTACACACACGGGCCATATCTAGTTCATCTCTGCTTAGGAAACTGACAAGAACAGTAGCTCCTCTTCAGTCCGATACACTGTTCTTGCTGGGAACAGACGCGAGTGCTTTTTGCTCTGTGTATGGCAATGGGAGCGCAACAGTGACTTTCCTTACCAGAAAACAACTCTTGCTCGTAGGACCAGAAACTGCATGTGATTCAACTCCATTTAGGACTGGGAAACAAACGCTAGCTCGCCTTATAAGAAACACACTCTGCTTTTGAGAAAAGAGCACTCTTCTACTCTACTGTGTTTCCTATGGGGTCCGAACAGTGAGCTTGCTCAGAACAAAAGAACTGTGCTTCCTACACACGGGCCATATCTAGTTCAACTCTGCTTAGGAAACTGACAAGAACAGTAGCTCCTCTTCAATCCGATACACTGTACTTACTGGGAGAGACGCGAGTGCTATTTGTACTGTATATGGCAATGGGAGCGCTATAGTGACTTTCCTTACCAGAAAACAACTCTTGCTCGTAGGACCAGTAACTGAATGTGATTCCACTCCATTTAGGACTGGGAAACAAACGCTAGCTCGCGTTATAAGAAACACACTCTGCTTTTGAGAAAAGAACACTCTTCTACTCTACTGTGTTTCCTATAGGGCCAGAACAGTGAGCTTGCTCAGAACATAATGACTGTGCTTCCTACACACACGGGCATATCTAGTTCAACTCTGCTTAGGAAACTGACAAGAACAGTAGCTCCTCTATAGTCCAATACACTGTACTTGCTGGGAACAGACGCCAGTGCTATTTTCACTGTGTACGGCAATTGGAGCACAATAGTTACTCGTCTTACCAGAAAACAACTCTTGCTCATAGGACAAAAAACTGCATGTGACTCAACTCCACTTAGGACTGGGAAACAAACTCTATCTTGCTTTACAAGAAACACACTCTGCTTTAGAGAAAAGAGCACTCTTCTACTCTACTGTGTTTCCTTTTGGGCCAGAACAGTGAGCTTTCTCAGAAAAAAAGAACTGTGCTTCCTACACACACGGGCCATATCTAGTTCAACTCTGCTTAGGAAACTGACAAGAACAGTAGCTGCTCTTCAGTCCGATACACTGTACTTGCTTAGAACAGACGCAAGTGCTATTTGCACTGTGTATGGCAATGGGAGCGCAATAGTGACTTTCCTTACCAGAAAACAACTCTTGCTCCTAGGACCAGAAACTGCATGTGATTCAACTCCATTTAGGACTAGGAAACAAACGCTAGATCACCTTACAAAAAACACACTCTGCTTTAGAGAAAAGAGCACTCATCTACTCTACTGTGTTACCTATAGGGCCAGAACAGTGAGCTTGCTCAGAACATAAGAACTGTGCTTCCTACACACACGGGCCATATCTAGTTCAACTCTGCTTAGGAAACTGACAAGAACAGTAGCTCCTCTTCAGTCCGATACACTGTACTTGCTGGGAACAGAGGCGAGTGCTATTTGCACTTTGTATGGCAATGGGAGCGCAATAGTGACTTTCCTTACCATAAAACAACTCTTGCTCGTAGGACCAGAAACTGCATGTGATTCAACTCCATTTAGGACTGGGAAACAAAGGCTAGCTCGGCTTACTAGAAACACACTCTGCTTTAGAGAAAAGAGCACTCTTCTACTCTACTGTGTTTCCTATAGGGCCAGAACAGTGAGCTTGCTCAGAACAAAAGAACTGTGCTTCATACACACGGGCCATATCTAGTTCAACTCTGCTAAGGAAACTGACAAGAACAGTAGCTACTCTTCAGTCCGATACACTGTACTTGCTGAGAACAGACGTGAGTGCTATTTGCACTGTGTATGGCAATTGGAGCACAATAGTGACTCGTCTTACCAGAAAACAACTCTTGCTCATAGGACAAAAAACTGCATGTGACTCAACTCCATTTAGGACTGGGAAACAAACTCTAGCTCTCCTTACAAGAAACACACTCCGCTTTTGAGAAAAGAGCACTCTTTTACTCTACTGTGTTTCCTATGGGGTCCGAACAGTGAGCGTGCTCAGAACAAAAGAACTGTGCTTCCTACGCACACGGCCATATCTAGTTCAATTCAGCTTAGGAACCTGACAAGAACAGTAGATCCTCTTCAGTCCAATACACTGTACTTGCTGGGAACAGACGCCAGTGCTATTTGTCCTGTGTATGGCAATGGCAGCGCAATAGTGACTATTCTTACCAGAAAACAACTCATGCTGGTAGGACCAGAAACTGAATGTGATTCCACTCCATTTAGGACTGGGAAACAAACGCTAGCTCGCATTACAAGAAACACACTCTGCTTATAAAAAAGAGCACTCTTCTACTCTACTGTGTTTCCTATGGGGTCCAAACAGTGAGCTTGCTCAGAACAAAAGAACTGTGCTTCCTACACACACGGACCATATGTAGTTCAACTCTGCTTAGGAAACTGACAAGAACAGTAGCTCCTCTTCAGTCCAATACACTGTACTTGCTGGGAAAAGACGCGAGTGCTATTTGCCCTGTGTATGGCAATGGGAGCGCAATAGTGACTTTCCTTACCAGAAAACAACTCTTGTTCGTAGGACCAGAAACTGCATGTGATTCAACTCCATTTAGGACTAGGAAACAAACGCTAGCTCGCTTTACAAGAAACACACTCTGCTTTAGAGAAAAGAGCACTCTTCTACTCTACGGTGTTTCCTACGGGGTCCAAACAGTGAGCTTGCTCAGAACAAAAGAACTGTGCTTCTGACACACACGGACCATATCTTTTTAAACTCTGCTTAGGAAACTGACACGAACAGTAGCTCCTATTCAGTCCAATACACTGTACTTGCTGGGAACAGACGCGAGTGCTATTTGCACTGTGTATGGCAATTGGAGCACAATAGTGACTCTTCTTACCAGAAAACAACTCTTGCTCCTAGGACGAAAAACTGCATGTGACTCAACTCCATTTAGGACTGGGAAACAAACGCGAGATCGCCTTACAAGAAACACACTCTGCTTTAGAGAAAAGAGCACTCTTCTACTCTACTGTGTTTCCTTTAGGGCCAGAACAGTGAGCTTGCTCAGAACATAATAACTGTGCTTCCTACACACACGGGCCATATCTAGTTCAACTATGCTTAGGAAACTGACAAGAACAGTAGCTCCTGTTCAGTCCAATACACTGTACTTGCTGGGAAAACACGCGAGTGCTATTTGCCCTGTGTATGGCAATGGGAGCACAATAGTGACTTTCCTTACCAGAAACAACTCTTGTTCGTAGGACCAGAAACTGCATGTGATTCAACTCCATTTAGGACTAGGAAACAAACGCTAGCTCGCCTTACAAGGAACACAATCTGCTTTTGAGAAAAGAGCACTCTTATACTCTACTGTGTTTCCTATAGGGCCAGAACAGTGAGCTTGCTCAGAACTTAAGAACTGTGCTTCCTACACACACGGGCCATATCTAGTTCAACTCTGCTTAGGAAACTGACAAGAACAGTAGCTCCTCTTCAGTCCGATACACTGTACTTACTGGGAGAGACGCGAGTGCTATTTGCACTGTATATGGCAATGGGAGCGCAATAGTGACTTTTCTTACCAGAAAACAACTCTTGCTCGTAGGACCAGAAACTGCATGTGATTCCACTCCATTTAAGACTGGGAAACAAATGCTAGCTCGCGGTATAAGAAACACAATCTGCTTTTGAGAAAAGAGCACTCTTCTACTCTACTGTGTTTCCTATGGGGTCCAAAGAGTGAGCTTGCTCAGAACAAAAGAACTGTGCTTCCTACACACATCGACCATATGTAGTTCAACTCTGCTTAGGAAACTGACAAGAACAGTAGCTCCTCTTCAGTCCAATACACTGTACTTGCGGGGAAGAGACGCGAGTGCTATTTGCATTGTGTATGGCAATTGGAGCACAATAGTGAATCGTCTTACCAGAAAACAACTCTTGCTCGTAGGACAAAAAACGGCATGTGACTCAACTCCATTTAGGTCTGGGAAACAAACGCTAGCTCGCCTTACAAGAAACACACTCTGCTTTAGAGAAAAGAGCACTCTTCTACTCTACTGTGTTTCCTATGGGGTCCGAACAGTGAGCTTTCTCAGAAAAAAAAGAACTGTGCTTCCTACACACACAGCCATATCTAGTTCAATTCTGCTTAGGAACCTGACAAGAACAGTGGCTCCTCTTCAGTCCAATACACTGTACTGCTGGGAAAAGACGCCAGTGTTATTTGTCCTGTGTATGGCAATGGCAGCACAATAGTGACTATTCTTATCATAAAACAACTCTTGCTTGTAGGACCAGAAACTGTATGTGATTCAACTTCATTTAGGACTGTGAAACAAACGCTAGCTCGCCTTACTAGAAACACACTCTGCTTTTGAGAAAAGAGCACTCTTCTACTCTACTCTGTTTCCTATAGGGCCAGAACAGTGAGCTTGCTCAGAACAAAAGAACTGTGCTTCCTACACACGGGCCATATCTATTTCAACTCTGGTTAGGAAACAGACAAGAACAGTAGATCCTATTCAGTCCAATACACTGTACTTGCTGGGAACAGACACAAGTGCTATTTGCATTGTGTAGGGCAATTGGAGCACAATTGTGACTCGTCTTACCAGAAAACAACTCTTGCTCATAGGACAAAAAACTGCATGTGACTCAACTCCACTTATGACTGGGAAACAAACTCTAGCTCGCTTTACAAGAAACACACTCTGCTTTTGAGAAAAGAGCACTCTTCTACTCTACTGTTTTTCCTGTAGGGCCAGAACAGTGAGCTTGCTCAGAAAAAAAGAACTGTGCTTCCTACACACACGGGCCATATCTAGTTCAACTATGCTTAGGAAACTGACAAGAACAGTAGCTCCTATTCAGTCCAATACACTGTATTGTTGGGAACAGATGCAAGTGCTATTTGCACTGTGTATGGCAATGGGAGCTCAATAGTGACTTTCCTTACCAGAAAACAACTCTTGTTCGTAGGACCAGAAACTGCATGTGATTCAACTCCATTTATGACTAGGAAACAAACGCTAGCTCGCCTTACAAGAAACACACTCTGCTTTAGAGAAAAGAGCACTCATCTACTCTAATCTGTTTCCTATAGGGCCAGAACAGTGAGCTTGCTCAGAACATAAGAACTGTGCTTCCTACACACACGGCCATATCTAGTTCAACTCTGATTCGGAAACTGACAAGAACAGTAGCTCCTCTTCAGTCCGATACACTGTACTTGCTGGGAACAGACGCGAGTGCTATTTGCACTGTGTATGGCAATGGGAGCGCAATAGTGACTTTCCTTACCAGAAAACAACTCTTGCTCGTAGGACCAGAAACTGCATGTGATTCAACTCTATTTAGGACTGGGAAACAAACGCTAGCTCGCCTTACAAGAAACACACTCTGCTTTTGAGAAAAGAGCACTCTTCTACTCTACTGTGTTTTCTATGGGGTCCGAACAGTGAGCTTGCTCAGAACAAAAGAACTGTGCTTCCTACACACACTGGCCATATCTGGTTCAACTCTGCTTCGGAACCTGACAAGAACAGTAGATCCTCTTCATACCAATATATTGTACTTGCTGGGAACAGACGCGAGTGCTATTTGCACTGTGTATGCCAATTGGAGCACAATAGTGACTCGTCTTACCAGAAAACAACTCTTGCTCGTAGGACAAAAACCTGCATGTGACTCAAATCCATTTAGGACTGGGAAACTAACGCTAGCTTGCCTTCCAAGAAACACACTCTGCTTTAGAGAAAAGAGCACTCATCTACTCTACTGTGTTTCCTATGGGGTCCAAACAGTGAGTTTGCTCAGAACATAAGAACTGTGCTTCCTACACACACGGGCCATATCTAGTTCATCTCTGCTTAGGAAACTGACAAGAACAGTAGCTCCTCTTCAGTCCGATACACTGTTCTTGCTGGGAACAGACGCGAGTGCTTTTTGCTCTGTGTATGGCAATGGGAGCGCAACAGTGACTTTCCTTACCAGAAAACAACTCTTGCTCGTAGGACCAGAAACTGCATGTGATTCAACTCCATTTAGGACTGGGAAACAAACGCTAGCTCGCCTTATAAGAAACACACTCTGCTTTTGAGAAAAGAGCACTCTTCTACTCTACTGTGTTTCCTATGGGGTCCGAACAGTGAGCTTGCTCAGAACAAAAGAACTGTGCTTCCTACACACGGGCCATATCTAGTTCAACTCTGCTTAGGAAACTGACAAGAACAGTAGCTCCTCTTCAATCCGATACACTGTACTTACTGGGAGAGACGCGAGTGCCATTTGTACTGTATATGGCAATGGGAGCGCTATAGTGACTTTCCTTACCAGAAAACAACTCTTGCTCGTAGGACCAGAAACTGAATGTGATTCCACTCCATTTAGGACTGGGAAACAAACGCTAGCTCGCGTTATAAGAAACACACTCTGCTTTTGAGAAAAGAACACTCTTCTACTCTACTGTGTTTCCTATAGGGCCAGAACAGTGAGCTTGCTCAGAACATAATGACTGTGCTTCCTACACACACGGGCATATCTAGTTCAACTCTGCTTAGGAAACTGACAAGAACAGTAGCTCCTCTATAGTCCAATACACTGTACTTGCTGGGAACAGACGCCAGTGCTATTTTCACTGTGCACGGCAATTGGAGCACAATAGTTACTCGTCTTACCAGAAAACAACTCTTGCTCATAGGACAAAAAACTGCATGTGACTCAACTCCACTTAGGACTGGGAAACAAACTCTATCTTGCTTTACAAGAAACACACTCTGCTTTAGAGAAAAGAGCACTCTTCTACTCTACTGTGTTTCCTTTTGGGCCAGAACAGTGAGCTTTCTCAGAAAAAATGAACTGTGCTTCCTACACACACGGGCCATATCTAGTTCAACTCTGCTTAGGAAACTGACAAGAACAGTAGCTGCTCTTCAGTCCGATACACTGTACTTGCTTAGAACAGACGCAAGTGCTATTTGCACTGTGTATGGCAATGGGAGCGCAATAGTGACTTTCCTTACCAGAAAACAACTCTTGCTCCTAGGACCAGAAACTGCATGTGATTCAACTCCATTTAGGACTAGGAAACAAACGCTAGATCACCTTACAAAAAACACACTCTGCTTTAGAGAAAAGAGCACTCATCTACTCTACTGTGTTACCTATAGGGCCAGAACAGTGAGCTTGCTCAGAACATAAGAACTGTGCTTCCTACACACACGGGCCATATCTAGTTCAACTCTGCTTAGGAAACTGACAAGAACAGTAGCTCCTCTTCAGTCCGATACACTGTACTTGCTGGGAACAGAGGCGAGAGCTATTTGCACTTTGTATGGCAATGGGAGCGCAATAGTGACTTTCCTTACCATAAAACAACTCTTGCTCGTAGGACCAGAAACTGCATGTGATTCAACTCCATTTAGGACTGGGAAACAAAGGCTAGCTCGGCTTACTAGAAACACACTCTGCTTTAGAGAAAAGGGCACTCTTCTACTCTACTGTGTTTCCTATAGGGCCAGAAGAGTGAGCTTGCTCAGAACAAAAGAACTGTGCTTCCTACACACGGGCCATATCTAGTTCAAATCTGCTAAGGAAACTGACAAGAACAGTAGCTACTCTTCAGTCCGATACACTGTACTTGCTGAGAAGAGACGTGAGTGCTATTTGCACTTTGTATGGCTATTGGAGCACATAGTGACTCGTCTTACCAGAAAACAACTCTTGCTCATAGGACAAAAAACTGCATGTGACTCAACACCATTTAGGACTGGGAAACAAACTCTAGCTCTCCTTACAAGAAACACACTCCGCTTTTGAGAAAAGAGCACTCTTTTACTCTACTGTGTTTCCTATGGGGTCCGAACAGTGAGCGTGCTCAGAACAAAAGAACTGTGCTTCCTACGCACACGGCCATATCTAGTTCAATTCAGCTTAGGAACCTGACAAGAACAGTAGATCCTCTTCAGTCCAATACACTGTACTTGCTGGGAACAGACGCCAGTGCTATTTGTCCTGTGTATGGCAATGGCAGCGCAATAGTGACTATTCTTACCAGAAAACAACTCATGCTGGTAGTACCAGAAACTGAATGTGATTCCACTCCATTTAGGACTGGGAAACAAACGCTAGCTCGCATTACAAGAAACACACTCTGCTTATAAAAAAGAGCACTCTTCTACTCTACTGTGTTTCCTATGGGGTCCAAACAGTGAGCTTGCTCAGAACAAAAGAACTGTGCTTCCTACACACACGGACCATATGTAGTTCAACTCTGCTTAGGAAACTGACAAGAACAGTAGCTCCTCTTCAGTCCAATACACTGTACTTGCTGGGAAAAGACGCGAGTGCTATTTGCCCTGTGTATGGCAATGGGAGCGCAATAGTGACTTTCCTTACCAGAAAACAACTCTTGTTCGTAGGACCAGAAACTGCATGTGATTCAACTCCATTTAGGACTAGGAAACAAACGCTAGCTCGCTTTACAAGAAACACACTCTGCTTTAGAGAAAAGAGCACTCTTCTACTCTACGGTGTTTCCTATGGGGTCCAAACAGTGAGCTTGCTCAGAACAAAAGAACTGTGCTTCTGACACACACGGACCATATCTTTTTAAACTCTGCTTAGGAAACTGACACGAACAGTAGCTCCTATTCAGTCCAATACACTGTACTTGCTGGGAACAGACGCGAGTGCTATTTTCACTGTGTATGGCAAAGGGAGCACATTAGTGACTTTCCTTAACAGAAAACAACTCTTGCTCGTAGGACCAGAAATTGCATGTGACTCAACTCCATTTAGGACTGGGAAACAAATGATAGCTTGCCTTACAAAAAACACACTCTGCTTTTGAGAAAAGAGCACTCTTCTACTCTACTGTGTTTCCTATGGGGTCCGAACAGTGAGCTTGCTCAGAACAAAAGAACTGTGCTTCCTACACACACGGCCATATCTAGTTCAATTCTGCTTAGGAACCTGACAAGAACAGTAGATCCTCTTCAGTCCTATACACTGTACTTGCTGCGAACAAACGCCAGTGCTATTTGTCCTGTGTATGGCAATGGCAGCACAATAGTGACTATTCTTACCATAAAACAACTCTTGCTCATAGGACAGAAACTGCATGTGATTCAACGCCATTTAGGACTGGGAAACAAATGCTAGCTCGCCTTACAAGAAACACACTGTGCTTTAGAGAAAAGAGCACTCTTCTACTCTACTGTGTTTCCTATGGGGTCCAAACAGTGAGCTTGCTCAGAACATAAGAACTGTGCTTCCTACACAAAAGGACCATATGTAGTTCAACTCTGCTTAGGAAACTGACAAGAACAGTAGCTCCTATTCAGTCCAATACACTGTGCTTGCTGGAAACAGACGTGAGTGCTATTTGCACTGTGTATGGCAAAGGGAGCACAATAGTGACTTTCCATATCAGAAAACAACTCTTGCTCGTAGGACCAGAAACTGCATGTGACTCAACTCCATTTAGGACTGGGAAACAAATGATAGCTTGCCTTACAAAAAACACACACTGCTTTTGAGAAAAGAGCACTCTTCTACTCTACTGTGTTTCCTATGGGGTCCGAACAGTGAGCTTGCTCAGAACAAAAGAACTGTGCATCCTACACACACGGCCATATCTAGTTCAATTCTGCTTAGGAACCTGACAAGAACAGTAGATCCTCTTCAGTCCTATACACTGTACTTGCTGTGTACAGACGCCAGTGCTATTTGTCCTGTGTATGGCAATGGCAGCACAATAGTGACTATTCTTACCATAAAACAACTCTTGCTCGTAGGACAGAAACTGCATGTGATTCCACTCCATTTAGGACTGGGAAACAAATGCTAGCTCGCCTTACAAGAAACACACTCTGCTTCTGAGAAAAGAGCACTCTTCTACTCTACTGTGTTTCCTATAGGGCCAGAAAAGTGAGCTTGCTCAGAACCAAACAACTGTGCTTCCTACACACTGGCCATATCTAGTTCAACTCTTCTTAGGAAACTGACAAGAACAGTAGCTCCTCTTCAGTCCGATACACTGTACTTGCTGAGAACAGATGCGAGTGCTATTTGCACTGTGAATGGCAATTGGAGCACTAAAGTGACTCATCTTACCAGAAAACAACTCTTGCTCGTAGGACAAAAAACTGCATGTGAATCAACTCCATTTAGGACTGGGAAACAAACTGTAGTTTGCCTTATAAGAAACACACTCTGCTTTTGAGAAAAGAGCAGTATTCTACTCTAATGTGTTTCCTATTGGGCCAGAACATTGAGCTTGCTCAGAAAAAAAGAACTGTGCTTCCTACACACCCGGCCATATCTAGTTCAATTCTGCTTAGGAACCTGACAAGAACAGTAGATCCTGTTCAGTCCAATACACTGTACTTGCTGCGAAAAGACGCCAGTACTATTAGTCCTGTTTATGGAAATGGCAGCACAATAGTGACTATTCTTACCATAAAACAACTCTTGCTCATAGGACAGAAACTGCATGTGATTCCACTCCATTTAGGACTGGGAAACAAACGCTAACTCGCCTTACCAGAAACACACTCTGCTTTAGAGAAAAGAGCACTCTTCTACTCTACTGTGTTTCCTATGGCTTCCAAACAGTGAGCTTGCTCAGAACAAAAGTACTGTGCTTCCTACACACAAGGACCATATGTAGTTCAACTCTGCTTAGGAAACTGACAAGAACAGTAGCTCCTATTCAGTCCAATACACTGTACTTGCTGCGAAAAGACGCGAGTGCTATTTGCACTGTGTATGGCAATGGGAGCGCAATAGTGACTTTCCTTAACAGAAAACAACTCTTGTTCGTAGGACCAGAAACTGCATGTGATTCAACTCCATTTAGGACTAAAAAACAAACGCTAGCTCACCTTACAAGAACCACACTCTGCTTTTGAGAAAAGAGCACTCTTCTACTCTACTGTGTTTCCCATAATGCCAGAACAGTGAGCTTGCTCAGAACATAAGAACTGTGCTTTCTACACACACGGTCCTTATCTAGTTCAACTCAGCTTAGGAAACTGACAAGAACAGTAGCTCCTCTTCAGCCCGTTACACTGTACTTGCTGGGAACAGACGCCAGTGCTATTTGCACTGTGTATGGCAATGGGAGCGCAATAGTTACTTTCCTTACCAGAAAACAACTCTTGCTCGTAGGACCAAAAATTGCATGTGATTCAACTCCATTTAGGACTGGGAAACAAACGCTAGCTCGCCTTACAAGAAACACACTCTGCTTTTGAGAAAAGAGCACTCTTCTACTCTACTGTGTTTCCTAAGGGTCCGAAAAGTGATCTTGCTCAGAACAAAAGCACTGTGCTTCTAAACACACACACGGCCATATCTAGTTCAATTCTGCTTAGGAACCTGACAAGAACAGTAGATCCTCTTCAGTCCAATACACTTTACTTGCTGGGAATAGAGGCCAGTGCTATTTGTCCTGTGTATGGCAATAGCAGCGCAATAGTGACTATTCTTACCATAAAACAACTCTTGCTCGTAGAACCAGAAACTGCATGTGATTCAACTCCATTTAGGACTCAGAAACAAATGCTAGCTCGCCTTACAAGAAACACACTCTGCTTTTGAGAAAAGAGCACTCTTCTACTCTATGGTGTTTCCTATGGGGTCCAAACTGTGAGCTTGCTCAGAACAAAAGAACTGTGCTTCCTACACACATGGACCATATCTAGTTCAACTCTGCTTAGGAAACTGACAAGAGCAGTAGCTCCTCTTCAGTCCAATACACTGTACTTGCTCGGAACAGACGCGAGTGCTATTTGCACTGTGTATGGCATTTGGAGCGCAATAGTGACTCTTCTTACCAGAAAACAACTCTTGCTCATAGGACCAAAAACTGTCTGTGACTCAACTCCATTTAGGACTGGGAAAGAAACGCGAGCTCGCCTTACAAGAAACACACTCTGCTTTAGAGAAAAGAGCACTCTTCTACTCTACTGTTTTTCCTTTTGGGTCCAAACAGTGAGCTTGCTCAGAACCAAAGAACTGTGCTTCCTACACACACGGGCCATATCTAGTTCAACTCTGCTTAGGAAACTGACAAGAACAGTAGCTCCTCTTCAGTCCAATACACTGTACTTGCTGAGAACAGATGCGAGTGGTATTTGCACTGTGAATGGCAATTGGAGCACAATAGTGACTCGTCTTACCAGAAAACAACTCTTGCTCGTAGGACAAAAAACTGCATGTGACTCAAATCCATTTAGGACTGGGAAACAAACTCTAGCTCGCCTTACAAGAAACACACTCTGCTTTTGAGAAAAGAGCAGTATTCTACTCTAATGTGTTTCCTATAGGGCCAGAACATTGAGCTTGCTCAGAAAAAAAGAACTGTGCTTCCTACACACACGGGCTATATCTAGTTTAACTCTGCTTAGGAAACTGAGAAGAACAGTAGCTTCTCTTCAGTCCGACACTGTACTTTCTGGGAACAGATGCCAGGGCTGTTTGCACTGTGTATGGCAATGGGAGCGCAATAGTAACTTTCCTTACCAGAAAACAACTCTTGCTTGTAGGACCAGAAACTGCATGTGATTCAACTCCATTTAGGACTGGGAAAAAAACGCTAGCTTGTATTACAAGAAACACACTCTGCTTTAGAGAAAAGAGCACTCTTCTACTCTACTGTGTTTCCTATGGGGTCCAAACAGAGAGCTTGCTCAGAACAAAAGAACTGTGCTTCCTACACACACGGACCATATCTAGTTCAACTCTGCTTAGGAAACTGACAAGAACAGTAGCTCCTCTTCAGTGCAATACACTGTACTTGCTGGGAACAAACGGGAGTGCTATTTGCACTGTGTTTGTCAATGAGAGCGCAATAGTGACTTTCCTTACCAGAAAACAACTCTTGCTCATGGGACAAAAAACTGCATGTGACTCAACTCCATTTAGGACTGGGAAACAAACTCTAGCTCGCCTTACAAGAAACACATTCTGCTTTTGAGAAAAGAGCAGTATTCTACTCTAATGTGTTTCCTATGGGGTCCAAACAGTGAGCTTGCTCAGAACAAAAGAACTGTGCTTCCTACACACACGGACCATATGTAGTTCAACTCTGCTTAGGAAACTGACAAGAACAGTATCTCCTCTTCAGTCCAATACACTGTACTTGCTGGGAAAAGACGCGAGTGCTATTTGCACTGTGTATGGCAATGGGAGCGCAATAGTGACTTTCCTTACCAGAAAACAACTCTTGTTCGTAGGACCAGAAACTGCATGTGATTCAACTCCATTTAGGACTAAAAAACAAACGCTAGCTCGCCTTACAAGAACCACACTCTGCTTTTGAGAAAAGAGCACTCTTCTACTCTACTGTGTTTCCCATAATGCCAGAACAGTGAGCTTGCTCAGAACATAAGAACTGTGCTTTCTACACACACGGTCCTTATCTAGTTCAACTCAGCTTAGGAAACTGACAAGAACAGTAGCTCCTCTTCAGCCGTTACACTGTACTTGCTGGGAACAGACGCGAGTGCTATTTGCACTGTGTATGGCAATGGGAGCGCAATAGTTACTTTCCTTACCAGAAAACAACTCTTGCTCGTAGGACCAAAAATTGCATGTGATTCAACTCCATTTAGGACTGGGAAACAAACGCTAGCTCGCCTTACAAGAAACACACTGTGCTTTAGTGAAAAGAGCAATCTTCTACTCTACTGTGTTTCCTATGGGGTCCAAACAGTGAGCTTGCTCAGAACATAAGAACTGTGCTTCCTACACACAAGGACCATATGTAGTTCAACTCTGCTTAGGAAACTGACAAGAACAGTAGCTCCTATTCAGTCCAATACACTGTGCTTGCTGGAAACAGACGTGAGTGCTATTTGCACTGTGTATGGCAAAGGGAGCACAATAGTGACTTTCCATATCAGAAAACAACTCTTGCTCGTAGGACCAGAAACTGCATGTGACTCAACTCCATTTAGGACTGGGAAACAAATGATAGCTTGCCTTACAAAAAACACACTCTGCTTTTGAGAAAAGAGCACTCTTCTACTCTACTGTGTTTCCTATGGGGTCCGAACAGTGAGCTTGCTCAGAACAAAAGAACTGTGCATCATACACACACGGCCATATCTAGTTCAATTCTGCTTAGGAACCTGAAAAGAACAGTAGATCCTCTTCAGTCCTATACACTGTACTTGCTGTGTACAGACGCCAGTGCTATTTGTCCTGTGTATGGCAATGGCAGCACAATAGTGACTATTCTTACCATAAAACAACTCTTGCTCGTAGGACAGAAACTGCATGTGATTCCACTCCATTTAGGACTGGGAAACAAATGCTAGCTCGCCTTACAAGAAACACACTCTGCTTTAGAGAAAAGAGCACTCTTCTACTCTACTGTGTTTCCTATAGGGCCAGAACATTGAGCTTGCTCAGAACATAATAACTGTGCTTCCTACACAAACGGGCCATATCTAGTTCAACTCTGCTTAGGAAACTGACAAGAACAGTAGCTCCTCTTCAGTCTGATACACTGTACTTGCTGAGAGCAGACGCGAGTGCTACTTGCATTGTGTACGGGAATTGGAGCACAATAGTGACTCGTCTTACCAGAAAACAACTCTTGCTCATAGGACAAAAAACTACATGTGACTCAACTCCATTTAGGACTGGAAAACAAACGCTAGCTCGCCTTACAAGAAACACACTCTGCTTTTGAGAAAAGGGCACTCTTCTACTCTACTGTGTTTCCTATAGGGCCAGAACAGTGAGCTTGCTCAGAACAAATGAACTGTGCTTCCTAGACACACGGGCCATATCTAGTTCAACTCTGCTTAGGAGACTGACAAGAACAGTAGCTCTTCAGTCCTATACACTGTACTTGCTGGGAACAGACGCGAGTGCTATTTGCACTGTGTATGGCAATGAGAGCGCAATAGTGGCTTTCCTTACCAGAAAACAACTCTTGCTCGTAGGACCACACACTGCATGTGATTCAATGCCATTTAGGACTGGTAAACAAATGCTAGCTCGCCTTACAAGAAACACACTCTGCTTTTGAGAAAAGAGCCCTCTTCTACACTACTGTGTTTCCTATGGTGTCCAAACAGTGAGCTTGCTCAGAACAAAGAACTGTGCTTCCTAAACACACGGACCATATCTAGTTCAACTCTGCTTAGGAAACTGATAAGAACAGTAGCTCCTCTTCAGTCCGATACACTGTACTTGCTGGAAACAGACGCGAGTGCTATTTGCACTGTGTATGGCAATGACAGCGCAATAGTGACTCTCCTTACCAGAAATTACTCTTGCTCATAGGAACACAAACTGCATGTGATTCAACGCCATTTAGGACTGGGAAACAAATGCTAGCTCGCCTTACAAGAAACACACTCTGCTTCTGAGAAAAGAGCACTCTTCTACTCTACTGTGTTTCCTATAGGGCCAGAAAAGTGAGCTTGCTCAGAACCAAACAACTGTGCTTCCTACACACACGGGCCATATCTAGTTCAACTCTTCTTAGGAAACTGACAAGAACAGTAGCTCCTCTTCAGTCCGATACACTGTACTTGCTGAGAACAGATGCGAGTGCTATTTGCACTGTGAATGGCAATTGGAGCACTAAAGTGACTCGTCTTACCAGAAAACAACTCTTGCTCGTAGGACAAAAAACTGCATGTGACTCAACTCCATTTAGGACTGGGAAACAAACTGTAGTTCGCCTTATAAGAAACACACTCTGCTTTTGAGAAAAGAGCAGTATTCTACTCTAATGTGTTTCCTATTGGGCCAGAACATTGAGCCTGCTCAGAAAAAAAGAACTGTGCTTCCTACACACCCGGATATATCTAGTTCAATTCTGCTTAGGAACCTGACAAGAACAGTAGATCCTGTTCAGTCCAATTCACTGTACTTGCTGCGAAAAGACGCCAGTACTATTAGTCCTGTTTATGGAAATGGCAGCACAATAGTGACTATTCTTAGCATAAAACAGCTCTTGCTCATAGGACAGAAACTGCATGTGATTCCACTCCATTTAGGACTGGGAAACAAACGCTAACTCGCCTTACCAGAAACACACTCTGCTTTAGAGAAAAGAGCACTCTTCTACTCTACTGTGTTTCCTATGGCTTCCAAACAGTGAGCTTGCTCAGAACAAATGTACTGTGCTTCTAAACACACACACGGCCATATCTAGTTCAATTCTGCTTAGGAACCTGACAAGAACAGTAGATCCTCTTCAGTCCAATACACTTTACTTGCTGGGAATAGAGGCCAGTGCTATTTGTCCTGTGTATGGCAATAGCAGCGCAATAGTGACTATTCTTACCATAAAACAACTCTTGCTCGTAGAACCAGAAACTGCATGTGATTCAACTCCATTTAGGACTCAGAAACAAATGCTAGCTCGCCTTACAAGAAACACACTCTGCTTTTCAGAAAAGAGCACTCTTCTACTCTATGGTGTTTCCTATGGGGTCCAAACTGTGAGCTTGCTCAGAACAAAAGAACTGTGCTTCCTACACACATGGACCATATCTAGTTCAACTCTGCTTAGGAAACTGACAAGAGCAGTAGCTCCTATTCAGTCCAATACACTGTACTTGCTGGGAACAGACGCGAGTGCTATTTGCACTGTGTATGGCATTTGGAGCGCAATAGTGACTCTTCTTACCAGAAAACAACTCTTGCTCGTAGGACCAAAAACTGTCTGTGACTCAACTCCATTTAGGACTGGGAAATAAACTCTAGCTCGCCTTACAAGAAACACACTCTGCTTTTGAGAAAAGAGCAGTATTCTACTCTAATGTGTTTCCTATAGGGCCAGAACATTGAGCTTGCTCAGAAAAAAAGAACTGTGCTTCCTACACACACGGGCTATATCTAGTTTAACTCTGCTTAGGAAACTGAGAAGAACAGTAGCTTCTCTTCAGTCCGATACACTGTACTTGCTGGGAACAGATGCCAGTGCTGTTTGCACTGTGTATGGCAATGGGAGCGCAATAGTAACTTTCCTTACCAGAAAACAACTCTTGCTTGTAGGACCAGAGACTGCATGTGATTCAACTCCATTTAGGACTGGGAAACAAACGCTAGCTTGTATTACAAGAAACACACTCTGCTTTAGAGAAAAGAGCACTCTTCTACTCTACTGTGTTTCCTATGGGGTCCAAACAGAGAGCTTGCTCAGAACAAAAGAACTGTGCTTCCTACACACACGGACCATATGTAGTTCAACTCTGCTTAGGAAACTGACAAGAACAGTAGCTCCTCTTCAGTGCAATACACTGTACTTGCTGGGAACAAACGGGAGTGCTATTTGCACTGTGTATGGCAATGAGAGCGCAATAGTGACTTTCCTTACCAGAAAACAACTCTTGCTCGTGGGACAAAAAACTGCATGTGACTCAACTCCATTTAGGACTGGGAAACAAACTCTAGCTCGCCTTACAAGAAACACACTCTGCTTTTGAGAAAAGAGCAGTAATCTACTCTAATGTGTTTCCTATGGGGTCCAAACAGTGAGCTTGCTCAGAACAAAAGAACTGTGCTTCCTACACACACGGACCATATGTAGTTCAACTCTGCTTAGGAAACTGACAAGAACAGTATCTCCTCTTCAGTCCAATACACTGTACTTGCTGGGAAAAGACGCGAGTGCTATTTGCACTGTGTATGGCAATGGGAGCGCAATAGTGACTTTCCTTACCAGAAAACAACTCTTGTTCGTAGGACCAGAAACTGCATGTGATTCAACTCCATTTAGGACTAAAAAACAAATGCTAGCTCGCCTTACAAGAACCACACTCTGCTTTTGAGAAAAGAGCACTCTTCTACTCTACTGTGTTTCCCATTATGCCAGAACAGTGAGCTTGCTCAGAACATAAGAACTGTGCTTTCTACACACACGGTCCTTATCTAGTTCAACTCAGCTTAGGAAACTGACAAGAACAGTAGCTCCTCTTCAGCCGTTACACTGTACTTGCTGGGAACAGACGCGAGTGCTATTTGCACTGTGTATGGCAATGGGAGCGCAATAGTTACTTTCCTTACCAGAAAACAACTCTTGCTCGTAGGACCAAAAATTGCATGTGATTCAACTCCATTTAGGACTGGGAAACAAACGCTAGCTCGCCTTACAAGAAACACACTCTGCTTTTGAGAAAAGAGCACTCTTCTACTCTACTGTGTTTCCTAGGGGTCCGAAAAGTGATCTTGCTCAGAACAAAAGCACTGTGCTTCCTACACACATGGCCATATCTAGTTCAATTCTGCTTAGGAACCTGACAAGAACAGTAGATCCTCTTCAGTCCAATACACTTTACTTGCTGGGAATAGAGGCCAGTGCTATTTGTCCTGTGTATGGCAATGGCAGCGCAATAGTGACTATTCTTACCATAAAACAACTCTTGCTCGTAGAACCAGAAACTGCATGTGATTCCACTCCATTTAGGACTGGGAAACAAACGCTAGCTCGCCTTACAAGAAACACACTCTGCTTTTGAGAAAAGAGCACTCTTCTACTCTATGGTGTTTCCTATGGGGTCCAAACAGTGAGCATGCTCAGAACAAAAGAACTGTGCTTCCTACACACGTGGACCATATCTAGTTCAACTCTGCTTAGGAAACTGACAAGAGCAGTAGCTTCTCTTCAGTCCAACACACTGTACTTGCTGGGAACAGACGCGAGTGCTATTTGCACTGTGTATGGCATTTGGAGCGCAATAGTGACTCTTCTTACCACAAAACAACTCTTGCTCATAGGACCAAAAACTGTCTGTGACTCAACTCCATTTAGGACTGGGAAACAAACGCGAGCTCGCCTTACAAGAAACACACTCTGCTTTAGAGAAAAGAGCACTCTTCTACTCTATGGTGTTTCCTATGGGGTCCAAACAGTTAGCTTGCTGAGAACAAAAGAACTGTGCTTCCTACACACAAGGACCATATGTAGTTCAACTCTGCTTACGAAACTGATAAAAACAGTAGCTCCTATTCAGTCCAATACACTGTACTTGCTGGGAAAAGACGTGAGTGCTATTTGCCCTGTGTATGGCAATGGGAGCACAATTGTGACTTTCCTTACCAGAAAACAACTCTTGCTCGTAGGACCACACACTGCATGTGATTCAACGCCATTTAGGACTGGGAAACAAATGCTAGCTCGCCTTACAAGAAACACGCTCTGCTTCTGAGAAAAGAGCACTCTTCTACTCTACTGTGTTTCCTATGGGGTCCAAACAGTGAGCTTGCTCAGAACAAAAGAACTGTGCTTCCTACACACATCGACCATATCTAGTTCAACTCTGCTTAGGAAACTGACAAGAACAGTAGCTCCTCTTCAGTCCAATACACAGTACTTGCGGGCAATATATGTGAGTGCAATTTGCACTGTGTATGGCAAAGGGAGCGCAATAGTGACTTTCCTTACCAGAAGACAACTCTTGCTCGTAGGACCACACACTGCATGTGACTCAATTCCATTTGGTCTGGGAAACAAACGCTAGCTCGCCTTACAAGAAACACACTCTGCTTTAGAGAAAAGAGCACACTTCTACTCTACTGTGTTTCCTATGGGGTCCGAACAGTGAGCTTTCTCAGAACAAAAGAATTGTGCTTCCTACACACACAGCCATATCTAGTTCAATTATGCTTAGGAACCTGACAAGAACAGTAGCTCCTCTTCAGTCCAATACACTGTACTGCTGGGAACAGACTCCAGTGCTATTTGTCCTGTGTATGACATAGCAGCGCAATAGTGACTATTCTTATCATAAAACAACTCTTGCTCGTAGGACCAGAAACTGCATGTGATTCAACTCCATTTAGGACTGGGAAACAAACGCTAGCTCGCCTTACAAGAAACACAATCTGCTTTAGAGAAAAGAGCACTCTTCTACTCTACTGTGTTTCCTATAGGGCCAGAACAGTGAGCTTGCTCAGAACAAAAGAACTGTGCTTCCTATACACGGGCCATATCTAGTTCAACTCTGCTTAGGAAACTGACAAGAACAGTAGCTCCTCTTCAGTCCGATACACTGTACTTGCTGGGAACAGACGCGAGTGCTATTTGCACTGTGTATGGCAATGGGAGCGCAATAGTGACTTTCCTTACCAGAAAACAACTCTTGCTCATAGGACCAGAAACTGCATGTGATTCAACTCCGTTTAGCACTGGGAAACAAATGCTAGCTCGCCTTACATGAAACACTCTCTGGTTTTGAGAAAAGAGCACTCTTCTACTCTACTGTGTTTCCTATGGGGTCCAAACAGTTAGCTTGCTCAGAACAAAGAACTGTGCTTCTTACACACATGGACCATATATAGTTCAACTCTGCTTAGGAAACTGACAAGAACAGTAGATCCTCTTCAGTCCGATACACTGTACTTGCCTGGAACAGACGCGAGTGCTATTTGCACTGTGTATGGCAAAGGGAGCACAATAGTGACTTTCCTTACCAGAAAACAACTCTTGCTCGTAGGACCAGAAACTGCATGTGATTCAACTCCATTTAGGACTAGGAAACAAACGCTAGCTCGCCTTAGAAGAAAGACACTCTGCTTTTGAGAAAAGAGCACTCTTCTACTCTACTGTGTTTTCTATAGGGCTAGAACAGTGAGCTTGCTCAGAACATAAGAACTGTGCTTTCTACACACACGGTCCTTATCTAGTTCAACTCTGCTTAGGAAACTGACAAGAACAGTAGCTCCTCTTCAGTCCGATACACTGTACTTGCTGGGAACAGACGCGAGTGCTATTTGCACTGTTTATGGCAATGAGAGCGCAATAGTGGCTTTCCTTACCAGAAAACAACTCTTGCTCGTAGGACCACACACTGCATGTGATTCAACGCCATTTAGGACTGGGAAACAAATGCGAGCTCGCCTTACAAGAAACACACTCTGCTTTTGAGAAAAGAGCCCTCTTCTACTCTACTGTGTTTCCTATGGGGTCCAAACAGTGAGCTTGCTCAGAACAAAGAACTGTGCTTCCTAAACACACGGACCATATCTAGTTCAACTCTGCTTAGGAAACTGATAAGAACAGTAGCTCCTCTTCAGTCCGATACACTGTACTTGCTGGAAACAGACGCGAGTGCTATTTGCACTGTGTATGGCAATGACAGCGCAATAGTGACTCTCCTTACCAGAAATTACTCTTGCTCGTAGGAACACAAACTGCATGTGATTCAACGCCATTTATAACTGGGAAACAAATGCTAGCTCGCCTTACAAGAAACACACTCTGCTTCTGAGAAAAGAGTACTCTTCTACTCTACTGTGTTTCCTATAAGGCCAGAAAAGTGAGCTTGCTCAGAACCAAACAACTGTGCTTCCTACACACACGGGCCATATCTAGTTCAACTCTTCTTAGGAAACTGACAAGAACAGTAGCTCCTCTTCAGTCCGATACACTGTACTTGCTGAGAACAAATGCGAGTGCTATTTGCACTGTGAATGGCAATTGGAGCACTAAAGTGACTCGTCTTACCAGAAAACAACTCTTGCTCTTAGGACAAAAAACTGCATGTGACTCAACTCCATTTAGGACTGGGAAACAAACTGTAGTTCGCCTTATAAGAAACACACTCTGCTTTTGAGAAAAGAGCAGTATTCTACTCTAATGTGTTTCCTATTGGGCCAGAACATTGAGCTTGCTCAGAAAAAAAGAACTGTGCTTCCTACACACCCGGCCATATCTAGTTCAATTCTGCTTAGGAACCTGACAAGAACAGTAGATCCTGTTCAGTCCAATACACTGTACTTGCTGCGAAAAGACGCCAGTACTATTAGTCCTGTGTATGGAAATGTCAGCACAATAGTGACTATTCTTACCATAAAACAACTCTTGCTCATAGGACAGAAACTGCATGTGATTCCACTCCATTTAGGACTGGGAAACAAACGCTAACTCGCCTTACCAGAAACACACTCTGCTTTAGAGAAAAGAGCACTCTTCTACTCTACTGTGTTTCCTATGGCTTCCAAACAGTGAGCTTGCTCAGAACAAAAGTACTGTGCTTCCTACACACAAGGACCATATGTAGTTCAACTCTGCTTAGGAAACTGACAAGAACAGTAGCTCCTATTCAGTCCAATACACTGTACTTTCTGCGAAAAGACGCGAGTGCTATTTGCACTGTGTATGGCAATGGGAGCGCAATAGTGACTTTCCTTACCAGAAAACAACTCTTATTCGTAGGACCAGAAACTGCATGTGATTCAACTCCATTTAGGACTAAAAAACAAACGCTAGCTCGCCTTACAAGAACCACACTCTGCTTTTGAGAAAAGAGCACTCTTCTACTCTACTGTGTTTCCCATAATGCCAGAACAGTGAGCTTGCTCAGAACATAAGAACTGTGCTTTCTACACACACGGTCCTTATCTAGTTCAACTCAGCTTAGGAAACTGACAAGAACAGTAGCTCCTCTTCAGCCCGTTACACTGTACTTGCTGGGAACAGACGCGAGTGCTATTTGCACTGTGTATGGCAATGGGAGCGCAATAGTTACTTTCCTTACCAGAAAACAACTCTTGCTCGTAGGACCAAAAATTGCATGTGATTCAACTCCATTTAGGACTGGGAAACAAACGCTAGCTCGCCTTACCAGAAACACGCTCTGCTTTAGAGAAAAGAGCACTCTTCTACTCTACTGTGTTTCCTATGGCTTCCAAACAGTGAGCTTGCTCAGAACAAAAGCACTGTGCTTCCTACACACACGGCCATATCTAGTTCAATTCTGCTTAGGAACCTGACAAGAACAGTAGATCCTCTTCAGTCCAATACACTTTACTTGCTGGGAATAGAGGCCAGTGCTATTTGTCCTGTGTATGGCAATAGCAGCGCAATAGTGACTATTCTTACCATAAAACAACTCTTGCTTGTAGAACCAGAAACTGCATGTGATTCAACTCCATTTAGGACTCAGAAACAAATGCTAGCTCGCCTTACAAGAAACACACTCTGCTTTAGAGAAAAGAGCACTCTTCTACTCCATGGTGTTTCCTATGGGGTCCAAACTGTGAGCTTGCTCAGAACAAAAGAACTGTGCTTCCTACACACATGGACCATATCTAGTTCAACTCTGCTTAGGAAACTGACAAGAGCAGTAGCTCCTCTTCAGTCCAATACACTGTACTTGCTGGGAACAGACGCGAGTGCTATTTGCACTGTGTATGGCATTTGGAGCGCAATAGTGACTCTTCTTACCAGAAAACAACTCTTGCTCGTAGGACCAAAAACTGTCTGTGACTCAACTCCATTTAGGACTGGGAAACAAACGCGAGCTCGCCTTACAAGAAACACACTCTGCTTTAGAGAAAAGAGCACTCTTCTACTCTACTGTGTTTCCTTTTGGGTCCGAACAGTGAGCTTGCTCAGAACCAAAGAACTGTGCTTCCTACACACACGGGCCATATCTAGTTCAACTCTGCTTAGGAAACTGACAAGAACAGTAGCTCCTCTTCAGTCCAATACACTGTACTTGCTGAGAACAGATGCGAGTGGTATTTGCACTGTGAATGGCAATTGGAGCACAATAGTGACTCATCTTACCAGAAAACAACTCTTGCTCGTAGGACAAAAAACTGCATGTGACTCAAATCCATTTAGGACTGGGAAACAAACTCTAGCTCGCCTTACAAGAAACACACTCTGCTTTTGAGAAAAGAGCAGTATTCTACTCTAATGTGTTTCCTATAGGGCCAGTACATTGAGCTTGCTCAGAAAAAAAGAACTGTGCTTCTTACACACACGGGCTATATCTAGTTTAACTCTGCTTAGGAAACTGAGAAGAACAGTAGCTTCTCTTCAGTCCGATACACTGTACTTGCTGGGAACAGATGCCAGTGCTGTTTGCACTGTGTATGGCAATGGGAGCGCAATAGTAACTTTCCTTGCCAGAAAACAACTCTTGTTTGTAGGACCAGAAACTGCATGTGATTCAACTCCATTTAGGACTGGGAAACAAACGCTAGCTTGTATTACAAGAAACACACTCTGCTTTAGAGAAAAGAGCACTCTTCTATTCTACTGTGTTTCCTATGGGGTCCAAACAGTGAGCTTGCTCAGAACAAAAGAACTGTGCTTCCTACACACACGGACCATATGTAGTTCAACTCTGCTTAGGAAACTGACAAGAACAGTAGCTCCTCTTCAGTGCAATACACTGTACTTGCTGGGAACAAACGGGAGTGCTATTTGAACTGTGTATGGCAATGAGAGCGCAATAGTGACTTTCCTTACCAGAAAACAACTCTTGCTCGTAGGACCACACACTGCATGTGATTCAACGCCATTTAGGACTGGGAAACAAATGCTAGCTCGCCTTACAAGAAACACGCTCTGCTTCTGAGAAAAGAGCACTCTTCTACTCTACTGTGTTTCCTATGGGGTCCAAACAGTGAGCTTGCTCAGAACAAAAGAACTGTGCTTCCTACACACATCGACCATATCTAGTTCAACTCTGCTTAGGAAACTGACAAGAACAGTAGCTCCTCTTCAGTCCAATACACTGTACTTGCGGGCAATATATGCGAGTTCTATTTGCACTGTGTATGGCAAAGGGAGCGCAATAGTGACTTTCCTTACCAGAAAACAACTCTTGCTCGTAGGACCACACACTGCATGTGACTCAACTCCATTTGGTCTGGGAAACAAACGCTAGCTCGCCTTACAAGAAACACAATCTGCTTTAGAGAAAAGAGCACTCTTCTACTCTACTGTGTTTCCTATAGGGCCAGAACAGTGAGCTTGCTCAGAACAAAAGAACTGTGCTTCCTATACACGGGCCATATCTAGTTCAACTCTGCTTAGGAAACTGACAAGAACAGTAGCTCCTCTTCAGTCCGATACACTGTACTTGCTGGGAACAGACGCGAGTGCTATTTGCACTGTGTATGGCAATGGGAGCGCAATAGTGACTTTCCTTACCAGAAAACAACTCTTGTTCGTAGGACCAGAAACTGCATGTGATTCAACTCCATTTATGACTAGGAAACAAACGCTAGCTCGCTTTACAAGAAACACACTCTGCTTTAGAGAAAAGAGCACTCTTCTACTCTACGGTGTTTCCTATGGGGTCCAAACAGTGAGCTTGCTCAGAACAAAAGAACTGTGCTTCTGACACACACGGACCATATCTTTTTAAACTCTGCTTAGGAAACTGACACGAACAGTAGCTCCTATTCAGTCCAATACACTGTACTTGCTGGGAACAGACGCGAGTGCTATTTTCACTGTGTATGGCAAAGGGAGCACATTAGTGACTTTCCTTAACAGAAAACAACTCTTGCTCGTAGGACCAGAAATTGCATGTGACTCAACTCCATTTAGGACTGGGAAACAAATGATAGCTTGCCTTACAAAAAACACACTCTGCTTTTGAGAAAAGAGCACTCTTCTACTCTACTGTGTTTCCTATGGGGTCCGAACAGTGAGCTTGCTCAGAACAAAAGAACTGTGCTTCCTACACACACGGCCATATCTAGTTCAATTCTGCTTAGGAACCTGACAAGAACAGTAGATCCTCTTCAGTCCTATACACTGTACTTGCTGCGAACAAACGCCAGTGCTATTTGTCCTGTGTATGGCAATGGCAGCACAATAGTGACTATTCTTACCATAAAACAACTCTTGCTCATAGGACAGAAACTGCATGTGATTCAACGCCATTTAGGACTGGGAAACAAATGCTAGCTCGCCTTACAAGAAACACACTGTGCTTTAGAGAAAAGAGCACTCTTCTACTCTACTGTGTTTCCTATGGGGTCCAAACAGTGAGCTTGCTCAGAACATAAGAACTGTGCTTCCTACACAAAAGGACCATATGTAGTTCAACTCTGCTTAGGAAACTGACAAGAACAGTAGCTCCTATTCAGTCCAATACACTGTGCTTGCTGGAAACAGACGTGAGTGCTATTTGCACTGTGTATGGCAAAGGGAGCACAATAGTGACTTTCCATATCAGAAAACAACTCTTGCTCGTAGGACCAGAAACTGCATGTGACTCAACTCCATTTTGGACTGGGAAACAAATGATAGCTTGCCTTACAAAAAACACACACTGCTTTTGAGAAAAGAGCACTCTTCTACTCTACTGTGTTTCCTATGGGGTCCGAACAGTGAGCTTGCTCAGAACAAAAGAACTGTGCATCCTACACACACGGCCATATCTAGTTCAATTCTGCTTAGGAACCTGACAAGAACAGTAGATCCTCTTCAGTCCTATACACTGTACTTGCTGTGTACAGACGCCAGTGCTATTTGTCCTGTGTATGGCAATGGCAGCACAATAGTGACTATTCTTACCATAAAACAACTCTTGCTCGTAGGACAGAAACTGCATGTGATTCCACTCCATTTAGGACTGGGAAACAAATGCTAGCTCGCCTTACAAGAAACACACTCTGCTTCTGAGAAAAGAGCACTCTTCTACTCTACTGTGTTTCCTATAGGGCCAGAAAAGTGAGCTTGCTCAGAACCAAACAACTGTGCTTCCTACACACTGGCCATATCTAGTTCAACTCTTCTTAGGAAACTGACAAGAACAGTAGCTCCTCTTCAGTCCGATACACTGTACTTGCTGAGAACAGATGCGAGTGCTATTTGCACTGTCAATGGCAATTGGAGCACAATAGTGACTCGTCTTACCAGAAAACAACTCTTGCTCGTAGGACAAAAAACTGCATGTGAATCAACTCCATTTAGGACTGGGAAACAAACTGTAGTTCGCCTTATAAGAAACACACTCTGCTTTTGAGAAAAGAGCAGTATTCTACTCTAATGTGTTTCCTATTGGGCCAGAACATTGAGCTTGCTCAGAAAAAAAGAACTGTGCTTCCTACACACCCGGCCATATCTAGTTCAATTCTGCTTAGGAACCTGACAAGAACAGTAGATCCTGTTCAGTCCAATACACTGTACTTGCTGCGAAAAGACGCCAGTACTATTAGTCCTGTTTATGGAAATGGCAGCACAATAGTGACTATTCTTACCATAAAACAACTCTTGCTCATAGGACAGAAACTGCATGTGATTCCACTCCATTTAGGACTGGGAAACAAACGCTAACTCGCCTTACCAGAAACACACTCTGCTTTAGAGAAAAGAGCACTCTTCTACTCTACTGTGTTTCCTATGGCTTCCAAACAGTGAGCTTGCTCAGAACAAAAGTACTGTGCTTCCTACACACAAGGACCATATGTAGTTCAACTCTGCTTAGGAAACTGACAAGAACAGTAGCTCCTATTCAGTCCAATACACTGTACTTGCTGCGAAAAGACGCGAGTGCTATTTGCACTGTGTATGGCAATGGGAGCGCAATAGTGACTTTCCTTAACAGAAAACAACTCTTGTTCGTAGGACCAGAAACTGCATGTGATTCAACTCCATTTAGGACTAAAAAACAAACGCTAGCTCACCTTACAAGAACCACACTCTGCTTTTGAGAAAAGAGCACTCTTCTACTCTACTGTGTTTCCCATAATGCCAGAACAGTGAGCTTGCTCAGAACATAAGAACTGTGCTTTCTACACACACGGTCCTTATCTAGTTCAACTCAGCTTAGGAAACTGACAAGAACAGTAGCTCCTCTTCAGCCCGTTACACTGTACTTGCTGGGAACAGACGCCAGTGCTATTTGCACTGTGTATGGCAATGGGAGCGCAATAGTTACTTTCCTTACCAGAAAACAACTCTTGCTCGTAGGACCAAAAATTGCATGTGATTCAACTCCATTTAGGACTGGGAAACAAACGCTAGCTCGCCTTACAAGAAACACACTCTGCTTTTGAGAAAAGAGCACTCTTCTACTCTACTGTGTTTCCTAAGGGTCCGAAAAGTGATCTTGCTCAGAACAAAAGCACTGTGCTTCTAAACACACACACGGCCATATCTAGTTCAATTCTGCTTAGGAACCTGACAAGAACAGTAGATCCTCTTCAGTCCAATACACTTTACTTGCTGGGAATAGAGGCCAGTGCTATTTGTCCTGTGTATGGCAATAGCAGCGCAATAGTGACTATTCTTACCATAAAACAACTCTTGCTCGTAGAACCAGAAACTGCATGTGATTCAACTCCATTTAGGACTCAGAAACAAATGCTAGCTCGCCTTACAAGAAACACACTCTGCTTTTGAGAAAAGAGCACTCTTCTACTCTATGGTGTTTCCTATGGGGTCCAAACTGTGAGCTTGCTCAGAACAAAAGAACTGTGCTTCCTACACACATGGACCATATCTAGTTCAACTCTGCTTAGGAAACTGACAAGAGCAGTAGCTCCTCTTCAGTCCAATACACTGTACTTGCTCAGAACAGACGCGAGTGCTATTTGCACTGTGTATGGCATTTGGAGCGCAATAGTGACTCTTCTTACCAGAAAACAACTCTTGCTCATAGGACCAAAAACTGTCTGTGACTCAACTCCATTTAGGACTGGGAAAGAAACGCGAGCTCGCCTTACAAGAAACACACTCTGCTTTAGAGAAAAGAGCACTCTTCTACTCTACAGTTTTTCCTTTTGGGTCCAAACAGTGAGCTTGCTCAGAACCAAAGAACTGTGCTTCCTACACACACGGGCCATATCTAGTTCAACTCTGCTTAGGAAACTGACAAGAACAGTAGCTCCTCTTCAGTCCAATACACTGTACTTGCTGAGAACAGATGCGAGTGGTATTTGCACTGTGAATGGCAATTGGAGCACAATAGTGACTCGTCTTACCAGAAAACAACTCTTGCTCGTAGGACAAAAAACTGCATGTGACTCAAATCCATTTAGGACTGGGAAACAAACTCTAGCTCGCCTTACAAGAAACACACTCTGCTTTTGAGAAAAGAGCAGTATTCTACTCTAATGTGTTTCCTATAGGGCCAGAACATTGAGCTTGCTCAGAAAAAAAGAACTGTGCTTCCTACACACACGGGCTATATCTAGTTTAACTCTGCTTAGGAAACTGAGAAGAACAGTAGCTTCTCTTCAGTCCGACACTGTACTTTCTGGGAACAGATGCCAGGGCTGTTTGCACTGTGTATGGCAATGGGAGCGCAATAGTAACTTTCCTTACCAGAAAACAACTCTTGCTTGTAGGACCAGAAACTGCATGTGATTCAACTCCATTTAGGACTGGGAAACAAACGCTAGCTTGTATTACAAGAAACACACTCTGCTTTAGAGAAAAGAGCACTCTTCTACTCTACTGTGTTTCCTATGGGGTCCAAACAGAGAGCTTGCTCAGAACAAAAGAACTGTGCTTCCTACACACACGGACCATATCTAGTTCAACTCTGCTTAGGAAACTGACAAGAACAGTAGCTCCTCTTCAGTGCAATACACTGTACTTGCTGGGAACAAACGGGAGTGCTATTTGCACTGTGTTTGTCAATGAGAGCGCAATAGTGACTTTCCTTACCAGAAAACAACTCTTGCTCATGGGACAAAAAACTGCATGTGACTCAACTCCATTTAGGACTGGGAAACAAACTCTAGCTCGCCTTACAAGAAACACATTCTGCTTTTGAGAAAAGAGCAGTATTCTACTCTAATGTGTTTCCTATGGGGTCCAAACAGTGAGCTTGCTCAGAACAAAAGAACTGTGCTTCCTACACACACGGACCATATGTAGTTCAACTCTGCTTAGGAAACTGACAAGAACAGTATCTCCTCTTCAGTCCAATACACTGTACTTGCTGGGAAAAGACGCGAGTGCTATTTGCACTGTGTATGGCAATGGGAGCGCAATAGTGACTTTCCTTACCAGAAAACAACTCTTGTTCGTAGGACCAGAAACTGCATGTGATTCAACTCCATTTAGGACTAAAAAACAAACGCTAGCTCGCCTTACAAGAACCACACTCTGCTTTTGAGAAAAGAGCACTCTTCTACTCTACTGTGTTTCCCATAATGCCAGAACAGTGAGCTTGCTCAGAACATAAGAACTGTGCTTTCTACACACACGGTCCTTATCTAGTCAACTCAGCTTAGGAAACTGACAAGAACAGTAGCTCCTCTTCAGCCGTTACACTGTACTTGCTGGGAACAGACGCGAGTGCTATTTGCACTGTGTATGGCAATGGGAGCGCAATAGTTACTTTCCTTACCAGAAAACAACTCTTGCTCATAGGACCAAAAATTGCATGTGATTCAACTCCATTTAGGACTGGGAAACAAACGCTAGCTCGCCTTACAAGAAACACACTGTGCTTTAGAGAAAAGAGCACTCTTCTACTCTACTGTGTTTCCTATGGGGTCCAAACAGTGAGCTTGCTCAGAACATAAGAACTGTGCTTCCTACACACAAGGACCATATGTAGTTCAACTCTGCTTAGGAAACTGACAAGAACAGTAGCTCCTATTCAGTCCAATACACTGTGCTTGCTGGAAACAGACGTGAGTGCTATTTGCACTGTGTATGGCAAAAGGAGCACAATAGTGACTTTCCATATCAGAAAACAACTCTTGCTCGTAGGACCAGAAACTGCATGTGACTCAACTCCATTTAGGACTGGGAAACAAATGATAGCTTGCCTTACAAAAAACACACTCTGCTTTTGAGAAAAGAGCACTCTTCTACTCTACTGTGTTTCCTATGGGGTCCGAACAGTGAGCTTGCTCAGAACCAAAGAACTGTGCATCATACACACACGGCCATATCTAGTTCAATTCTGCTTAGGAACCTGACAAGAACAGTAGATCCTCTTCAGTCCTATACACTGTACTTGCTGTGTACAGACGCCAGTGCTATTTGTCCTGTGTATGGCAATGGCAGCACAATAGTGACTATTCTTACCATAAAACAACTCTTGCTCGTAGGACAGAAACTGCATGTGATTCCACTCCATTTAGGACTGGGAAACAAATGCTAGCTCGCCTTACAAGAAACACACTCTGCTTTAGAGAAAAGAGCACTCTTCTACTCTACTGTGTTTCCTATAGGGCCAGAACATTGAGCTTGCTCAGAACATAATAACTGTGCTTCCTACACAAACGGGCCATATCTAGTTCAACTCTGCTTAGGAAACTGACAAGAACAGTAGCTCCTCTTCAGTCTGATACACTGTACTTGCTGAGAGCAGACGCGAGTGCTACTTGCATTGTGTACGGGAATTGGAGCACAATAGTGACTCGTCTTACCAGAAAACAACTCTTGCTCATAGGACAAAAAACTACATGTGACTCAACTCCATTTAGGACTGGAAAACAAACGCTAGCTCGCCTTACAAGAAACACACTCTGCTTTTGAGAAAAGGGCACTCTTCTACTCTACTGTGTTTCCTATAGAGCCAGAACAGTGAGCTTGCTCAGAACAAATGAACTGTGCTTCCTAGACACACGGGCCATATCTAGTTCAACTCTGCTTAGGAGACTGACAAGAACAGTAGCTCTTCAGTCCTATACACTGTACTTGCTGGGAACAGACGCGAGTGCTATTTGCACTGTGTATGGCAATGAGAGTGCAATAGTGGCTTTCCTTACCAGAAAACAACTCTTGCTCGTAGGACCACACACTGCATGTGATTCAATGCCATTTAGGACTGGTAAACAAATGCTAGCTCGCCTTACAAGAAACACACTCTGCTTTTGAGAAAAGAGCCCTCTTCTACACTACTGTGTTTCCTATGGTGTCCAAACAGTGAGCTTGCTCAGAACAAAGAACTGTGCTTCCTAAACACACGGACCATATCTAGTTCAACTCTGCTTAGGAAACTGATAAGAACAGTAGCTCCTCTTCAGTCCGATACACTGTACTTGCTGGAAACAGACGCGAGTGCTATTTGCACTGTGTATGGCAATGACAGCGCAATAGTGACTCTCCTTACCAGAAATTACTCTTGCTCGTAGGAACACAAACTGCATGTGATTCAACGCCATTTAGGACTGGGAAACAAATGCTAGCTCGCCTTACAAGAAACACACTCTGCTTCTGAGAAAAGAGCACTCTTCTACTCTACTGTGTTTCCTATAGGGCCAGAAAAGTGAGCTTGCTCAGAACCAAACAACTGTGCTTCCTACACACACGGGCCATATCTAGTTCAACTCTTCTTAGGAAACTGACAAGAACAGTAGCTCCTCTTCAGTCCGATACACTGTACTTGCTGAGAACAGATGCGAGTGCTATTTGCACTGTGAATGGCAATTGGAGCACTAAAGTGACTCGTCTTACCAGAAAACAACTCTTGCTCTTAGGACAAAAAACTGCATGTGACTCAACTCCATTTAGGACTGGGAAACAAACTGTAGTTCGCCTTATAAGAAACACACTCTGCTTTTGAGAAAAGAGCAGTATTCTACTCTAATGTGTTTCCTATTGGGCCAGAACATTGAGCCTGCTCAGAAAAAAAGAACTGTGCTTCCTACACACCCGGATATATCTAGTTCAATTCTGCTTAGGAACCTGACAAGAACAGTAGATCCTGTTCAGTCCAATTCACTGTACTTGCTGCGAAAAGACGCCAGTACTATTAGTCCTGTTTATGGAAATGGCAGCACAATAGTGACTATTCTTAGCATAAAACAGCTCTTGCTCATAGGACAGAAACTGCATGTGATTCCACTCCATTTAGGACTGGGAAACAAACGCTAACTCGCCTTACCAGAAACACACTCTGCTTTAGAGAAAAGAGCACTCTTCTACTCTACTGTGTTTCCTATGGCTTCCAAACAGTGAGCTTGCTCAGAACAAATGTACTGTGCTTCTAAACACACACACGGCCATATCTAGTTCAATTCTGCTTAGGAACCTGACAAGAACAGTAGATCCTCTTCAGTCCAATACACTTTACTTGCTGGGAATAGAGGCCAGTGCTATTTGTCCTGTGTATGGCAATAGCAGCGCAATAGTGACTATTCTTACCATAAAACAACTCTTGCTCGTAGAACCAGAAACTGCATGTGATTCAACTCCATTTAGGACTCAGAAACAAATGCTAGCTCGCCTTACAAGAAACACACTCTGCTTTTCAGAAAAGAGCACTCTTCTACTCTATGGTGTTTCCTATGGGGTCCAAACTGTGAGCTTGCTCAGAACAAAAGAACTGTGCTTCCTACACACATGGACCATATCTAGTTCAACTCTGCTTAGGAAACTGACAAGAGCAGTAGCTCCTCTTCAGTCCAATACACTGTACTTGCTGGGAACAGACGCGAGTGCTATTTGCACTGTGTATGGCATTTGGAGCGCAATAGTGACTCTTCTTACCAGAAAACAACTCTTGCTCGTAGGACCAAAAACTGTCTGTGACTCAACTCCATTTAGGACTGGGAAATAAACTCTAGCTCGCCTTACAAGAAACACACTCTGCTTTTGAGAAAAGAGCAGTATTCTACTCTAATGTGTTTCCTATAGGGCCAGAACATTGAGCTTGCTCAGAAAAAAAGAACTGTGCTTCCTACACACACGGGCTATATCTAGTTTAACTCTGCTTAGGAAACTGAGAAGAACAGTAGCTTCTCTTCAGTCCGATACACTGTACTTGCTGGGAACAGATGCCAGTGCTGTTTGCACTGTGTATGGCAATGGGAGCGCAATAGTAACTTTCCTTACCAGAAAACAACTCTTGCTTGTAGGACCAGAAACTGCATGTGATTCAACTCCATTTAGGACTGGGAAACAAACGCTAGCTTGTATTACAAGAAACACACTCTGCTTTAGAGAAAAGAGCACTCTTCTACTCTACTGTGTTTCCTATGGGGTCCAAACAGAGAGCTTGCTCAGAACAAAAGAACTGTGCTTCCTACACACACGGACCATATGTAGTTCAACTCTGCTTAGGAAACTGACAAGAACAGTAGCTCCTCTTCAGTGCAATACACTGTACTTGCTGGGAACAAACGGGAGTGCTATTTGCACTGTGTATGGCAATGAGAGCGCAATAGTGACTTTCCTTACCAGAAAACAACTCTTGCTCGTGGGACAAAAAACTGCATGTGACTCAACTCCATTTAGGACTGGGAAACAAACTCTAGCTCGCCTTACAAGAAACACACTCTGCTTTTGAGAAAAGAGCAGTATTCTACTCTAATGTGTTTCCTATGGGGTCCAAACAGTGAGCTTGCTCAGAACAAAAGAACTGTGCTTCCTACACACACGGACCATATGTAGTTCAACTCTGCTTAGGAAACTGACAAGAACAGTATCTCCTCTTCAGTCCAATACACTGTACTTGCTGGGAAAAGACGCGAGTGCTATTTGCACTGTGTATGGCAATGGGAGCGCAATAGTGACTTTCCTTACCAGAAAACAACTCTTGTTCGTAGGACCAGAAACTGCATGTGATTCAACTCCATTTAGGACTAAAAAACAAATGCTAGCTCGCCTTACAAGAACCACACTCTGCTTTTGAGAAAAGAGCACTCTTCTACTCTACTGTGTTTCCCATTATGCCAGAACAGTGAGCTTGCTCAGAACATAAGAACTGTGCTTTCTACACACACGGTCCTTATCTAGTTCAACTCAGCTTAGGAAACTGACAAGAACAGTAGCTCCTCTTCAGCCGTTACACTGTACTTGCTGGGAACAGACGCGAGTGCTATTTGCACTGTGTATGGCAAGGGGAGCGCAATAGTTACTTTCCTTACCAGAAAACAACTCTTGCTCGTAGGACCAAAAATTGCATGTGATTCAACTCCATTTAGGACTGGGAAACAAACGCTAGCTCGCCTTACAAGAAACACACTCTGCTTTTGAGAAAAGAGCACTCTTCTACTCTACTGTGTTTCCTAGGGGTCCGAAAAGTGATCTTGCTCAGAACAAAAGCACTGTGCTTCCTACACACATGGCCATATCTAGTTCAATTCTGCTTAGGAACCTGACAAGAACAGTAGATCCTCTTCAGTCCAATACACTTTACTTGCTGGGAATAGAGGCCAGTGCTATTTGTCCTGTGTATGGCAATGGCAGCGCAATAGTGACTATTCTTACCATAAAACAACTCTTGCTCGTAGAACCAGAAACTGCATGTGATTCCACTCCATTTAGGACTGGGAAACAAACGCTAGCTCGCCTTACAAGAAACACACTCTGCTTTTGAGAAAAGAGCACTCTTCTACTCTATGGTGTTTCCTATGGGGTCCAAACAGTGAGCATGCTCAGAACAAAAGAACTGTGCTTCCTACACACGTGGACCATATCTAGTTCAACTCTGCTTAGGAAACTGACAAGAGCAGTAGCTTCTCTTCAGTCCAACACACTGTACTTGCTGGGAACAGACGCGAGTGCTATTTGCACTGTGTATGGCATTTGGAGCGCAATAGTGACTCTTCTTACCACAAAACAACTCTTGCTCATAGGACCAAAAACTGTCTGTGACTCAACTCCATTTAGGACTGGGAAACAAACGCGAGCTCGCCTTACAAGAAACACACTCTGCTTTAGAGAAAAGAGCACTCTTCTACTCTATGGTGTTTCCTATGGGGTCCAAACAGTTAGCTTGCTGAGAACAAAAGAACTGTGCTTCCTACACACAAGGACCATATGTAGTTCAACTCTGCTTACGAAACTGATAAAAACAGTAGCTCCTATTCAGTCCAATACACTGTACTTGCTGGGAAAAGACGTGAGTGCTATTTGCCCTGTGTATGGCAATGGGAGCACAATTGTGACTTTCCTTACCAGAAAACAACTCTTGCTCGTAGGACCACACACTGCATGTGATTCAACGCCATTTAGGACTGGGAAACAAATGCTAGTTCGCCTTACAAGAAACACGCTCTGCTTCTGAGAAAAGAGCACTCTTCTACTCTACTGTGTTTCCTATGGGGTCCAAACAGTGAGCTTGCTCAGAACAAAAGAACTGTGCTTCCTACACACATCGACCATATCTAGTTCAACTCTGCTTAGGAAACTGACAAGAACAGTAGCCTCCTCTTCAGTCCAATACACAGTACTTGCGGGCAATATATGTGAGTGCAATTTGCACTGTGTATGGCCAAAGGGAGCGCAATAGTGACTTTCCTTACCAGAAGACAACTCTTGCTCGTAGGACCACACACTGCATGTGACTCAATTCCATTTGGTCTGGGAAACAAACGCTAGCTCGCCTTACAAGAAACACACTCTGCTTTAGAGAAAAGAGCACACTTCTACTCTACTGTGTTTCCTATGGGGTCCGAAACAGTGGAGCTTTCTCAGAACAAAAGAATTGTGCTTCCTACACACACAGCCATATCTAGTTCAATTATGCTTAGGAACCTGACAAGAACAGTAGCTCCTCTTCAGTCCAATACACTGTACTGCTGGGAACAGACTCCAGTGCTATTTGTCCTGAGTATGGCATTTGGAGCGCAATAGTGACTCTTCTTACCAGAAAACAACTCTTGCTCATAGGACCAAAAACTGTCTGTGACTCAACTCCATTTAGGACTGGGAAAGAAACGCGAGCTCGCCTTACAAGAAACACACTCTGCTTTAGAGAAAAGAGCACTCTCTACTCTACTGTGTTTCCTATGGGGTCCAAACAGTTAGCTTGCTCAGAACAAAGAACTGTGCTTCTTACACACATGGACCATATATAGTTCAACTCTGCTTAGGAAACTGACAAGAACAGTAGATCCTCTTCAGTCCGATACACTGTACCTTGCCTGGAACAGACGCGAGTGCTATTTGCACTGTGTATGGCAAAGGGAGCACAATAGTGACTTTCCTTACCAGAAAACAACTCTTGCTCGTAGGACCAGAAACTGCATGTGATTCAACTCCATTTAGGACTGGGAAACAAACGCTAGCTCGCCTTACAAGAAACACACTCTGCTTCAGAGAAAAGAGCACTCTTCTACTCTACTGTGTTTCCTATGGGGTCCAAACAGTGAGCTTGCTCAGAACAAAAGAACTGTGCTTCCTACACACAAGGACCATATGTAGTTCAACTCTGCTTAGGAAACTGACAAGAACAGTAGCTCCTATTCAGTCCAATACACTGTACTTGCTGGAAAAGACGCGAGTGCTATTTGCCCTGTGTATGGCAAAGGGAGCCGCAATAGTGACTTTCCTTACCAGTAAACAACTCTTGCTCGTAGGACCAGAAACTGCATGTGATTCAACTCCTTTAGGACTAGGAAACAAACGCTAGCTCGCCTTAGAAGAAAGACACTCTGCTTTTGAGAAAAGAGCACTCTTTCTACTCTACTGTGTTTTCTATAGGGCTAGAACAGTGAGCTTGCTCAGAACATAAGAACTGTGCTTTCTACACACACGCGTCCTTATCTAGTTCAACTCTGCTTAGGAAACTGACCAAGAACAGTAGCTCCTCTTCAGTCCGATACACTGTACTTGCTGGGAACAGACGCGAGTGCTATTTTGCACTGTTTATGGCAATGAGAGCGCAATAGTGGCTTTCCTTACCAGAAAACAACTCCTTGCTCGTAGGACCACACACTGCATGTGATTCAACGCCATTTAGGACTGGGAAACAAATGCTAGCTCGCCTTACAAGAAACACACTCTGCTTTGAGAAAAGAGCCCTCTTCTACTCTACTGTGTTTCCTATGGGGTCCAAACAGTGAGCTTGCTCAGATCAAAGAACTGTGCTTCCTAAACACACGGACCATATCTAGTTCAACTCTGCTTAGGAAACTGATAAGAACAGTAGCTCCTCTTCAGTCCGATACACTGTACTTGCTGGAAACAGACGCGAGTGCTATTTGCACTGTGTATGGCAATGACAGCGCAATAGTGACTCTCCTTACCAGAAATTACTCTTGCTCGTAGGAACACAAACTGCATGTGATTCAACGCCATTTATAACTGGGAAACAAATGCTAGCTCGCCTTACAAGAAACACACTCTGCTTCTGAGAAAAGAGTACTCTTCTACTCTACTGTGTTTCCTATAAGGCCAGAAAAGTGAGCTTGCTCAGAACCAAACAACTGTGCTTCCTACACACACGGGCCATATCTAGTTCAACTCTTCTTAGGAAACTGACAAGAACAGTAGCTCCTCTTCAGTCCGATACACTGTACTTGCTGAGAACAAATGCGAGTGCTATTTGCACTGTGAATGGCAATTGGAGCACTAAAGTGACTCGTCTTACCAGAAAACAACTCTTGCTCTTAGGACAAAAAACTGCATGTGACTCAACTCCATTTAGGACTGGGAAACAAACTGTAGTTCGCCTTATAAGAAACACACTCTGCTTTTGAGAAAAGAGCAGTATTCTACTCTAATGTGTTTCCTATTGGGCCAGAACATTGAGCTTGCTCAGAAAAAAAGAACTGTGCTTCCTACACACCCGGCCATATCTAGTTCAATTCTGCTTAGGAACCTGACAAGAACAGTAGATCCTGTTCAGTCCAATACACTGTACTTGCTGCGAAAAGACGCCAGTACTATTAGTCCTGTGTATGGAAATGTCAGCACAATAGTGACTATTCTTACCATAAAACAACTCTTGCTCATAGGACAGAAACTGCATGTGATTCCACTCCATTTAGGACTGGGAAACAAACGCTAACTCGCCTTACCAGAAACACACTCTGCTTTAGAGAAAAGAGCACTCTTCTACTCTACTGTGTTTCCTATGGCTTCCAAACAGTGAGCTTGCTCAGAACAAAAGTACTGTGCTTCCTACACACAAGGACCATATGTAGTTCAACTCTGCTTAGGAAACTGACAAGAACAGTAGCTCCTATTCAGTCCAATACACTGTACTTTCTGCGAAAAGACGCGAGTGCTATTTGCACTGTGTATGGCAATGGGAGCGCAATAGTGACTTTCCTTACCAGAAAACAACTCTTATTCGTAGGACCAGAAACTGCATGTGATTCAACTCCATTTAGGACTAAAAAACAAACGCTAGCTCGCCTTACAAGAACCACACTCTGCTTTTGAGAAAAGAGCACTCTTCTACTCTACTGTGTTTCCCATAATGCCAGAACAGTGAGCTTGCTCAGAACATAAGAACTGTGCTTTCTACACACACGGTCCTTATCTAGTTCAACTCAGCTTAGGAAACTGACAAGAACAGTAGCTCCTCTTCAGCCCGTTACACTGTACTTGCTGGGAACAGACGCGAGTGCTATTTGCACTGTGTATGGCAATGGGAGCACAATAGTTACTTTCCTTACCAGAAAACAACTCTTGCTCGTAGGACCAAAAATTGCATGTGATTCAACTCCATTTAGGACTGGGAAACAAACGCTAGCTCGCCTTACCAGAAACACACTCTGCTTTAGAGAAAAGAGCACTCTTCTACTCTACTGTGTTTCCTATGGCTTCCAAACAGTGAGCTTGCTCAGAACAAAAGCACTGTGCTTCCTACACACACGGCCATATCTAGTTCAATTCTGCTTAGGAACCTGACAAGAACAGTAGATCCTCTTCAGTCCAATACACTTTACTTGCTGGGAATAGAGGCCAGTGCTATTTGTCCTGTGTATGGCAATAGCAGCGCAATAGTGACTATTCTTACCATAAAACAACTCTTGCTTGTAGAACCAGAAACTGCATGTGATTCAACTCCATTTAGGACTCAGAAACAAATGCTAGCTCGCCTTACAAGAAACACACTCTGCTTTAGAGAAAAGAGCACTCTTCTACTCCATGGTGTTTCCTATGGGGTCCAAACTGTGAGCTTGCTCAGAACAAAAGAACTGTGCTTCCTACACACATGGACCATATCTAGTTCAACTCTGCTTAGGAAACTGACAAGAGCAGTAGCTCCTCTTCAGTCCAATACACTGTACTTGCTGGGAACAGACGCGAGTGCTATTTGCACTGTGTATGGCATTTGGAGCGCAATAGTGACTCTTCTTACCAGAAAACAACTCTTGCTCATAGGACCAAAAACTGTCTGTGACTCAACTCCATTTAGGACTGGGAAACAAACGCGAGCTCGCCTTACAAGAAACACACTCTGCTTTAGAGAAAAGAGCACTCTTCTACTCTACTGTGTTTCCTTTTGGGTCCGAACAGTGAGCTTGCTCAGAACCAAAGAACTGTGCTTCCTACACACACGGGCCATATCTAGTTCAACTCTGCTTAGGAAACTGACAAGAACAGTAGCTCCTCTTCAGTCCAATACACTGTACTTGCTGAGAACAGATGCGAGTGGTATTTGCACTGTGAATGGCAATTGGAGCACAATAGTGACTCATCTTACCAGAAAACAACTCTTGCTCGTAGGACAAAAAACTGCATGTGACTCAAATCCATTTAGGACTGGGAAACAAACTCTAGCTCGCCTTACAAGAAACACACTCTGCTTTTGAGAAAAGAGCAGTATTCTACTCTAATGTGTTTCCTATAGGGCCAGTACATTGAGCTTGCTCAGAAAAAAAGAACTGTGCTTCCTACACACACGGGCTATATCTAGTTTAACTCTGCTTAGGAAACTGAGAAGAACAGTAGCTTCTCTTCAGTCCGATACACTGTACTTGCTGGGAACAGATGCCAGTGCTGTTTGCACTGTGTATGGCAATGGGAGCGCAATAGTAACTTTCCTTGCCAGAAAACAACTCTTGTTTGTAGGACCAGAAACTGCATGTGATTCAACTCCATTTAGGACTGGGAAACAAACGCTAGCTTGTATTACAAGAAACACACTCTGCTTTAGAGAAAAGAGCACTCTTCTATTCTACTGTGTTTCCTATGGGGTCCAAACAGTGAGCTTGCTCAGAACAAAAGAACTGTGCTTCCTACACACACGGACCATATGTAGTTCAACTCTGCTTAGGAAACTGACAAGAACAGTAGCTCCTCTTCAGTGCAATACACTGTACTTGCTGGGAACAAACGGGAGTGCTATTTGAACTGTGTATGGCAATGAGAGCGCAATAGTGACTTTCCTTACCAGAAAACAACTCTTGCTCGTAGGACCACACACTGCATGTGATTCAACGCCATTTAGGACTGGGAAACAAATGCTAGCTCGCCTTACAAGAAACACGCTCTGCTTCTGAGAAAAGAGCACTCTTCTACTCTACTGTGTTTCCTATGGGGTCCAAACAGTGAGCTTGCTCAGAACAAAAGAACTGTGCTTCCTACACACATCGACCATATCTAGTTCAACTCTGCTTAGGAAACTGACAAGAACAGTAGCTCCTCTTCAGTCCAATACACTGTACTTGCGGGCAATATATGCGAGTTCTATTTGCACTGTGTATGGCAAAGGGAGCGCAATAGTGACTTTCCTTACCAGAAAACAACTCTTGCTCGTAGGACCACACACTGCATGTGACTCAACTCCATTTGGTCTGGGAAACAAACGCTAGCTCGCCTTACAAGAAACACAATCTGCTTTAGAGAAAAGAGCACTCTTCTACTCTACTGTGTTTCCTATAGGGCCAGAACAGTGAGCTTGCTCAGAACAAAAGAACTGTGCTTCCTATACACGGGCCATATCTAGTTCAACTCTGCATAGGAAACTGACAAGAACAGTAGCTCCTCTTCAGTCCGATACACTGTACTTGCTGGGAACAGACGCGAGTGCTATTTGCACTGTGTATGGCAATGGGAGCGCAATAGTGACTTTCCTTACCAGAAAACAACTCTTGCTCAAAGGACCAGAAACTGCATGTGATTCAACTCCGTTTAGCACTGGGAAACAAATGCTAGCTCGCCTTACATGAAACACTCTGTGGTTTTGAGAAAAGAGCACTCTTCTACTCTACTGTGTTTCCTATGGGGTCCACACAGTTAGCTTGCTCAGAACAAAGAACTGTGCATCTTACACACATGGACCATATATAGTTCAACTCTGCTTAGGAAACTGACAAGAACAGTAGATCCTCTTCAGTCCGATACACTGTACTTGCCTGGAACAGACGCGAGTGCTATTTGCACTGTGTATGGCAAAGGGAGCACAATAGTGACTTTCCTTACCAGAAAACAACTCTTGCTCGTAGGACCAGAAACTGCATGTGATTCAACTCCATTTAGGACTGGGAAACAAACGCTAGCTCGCCTGACAAGAAACACACTCTGCTTTAGAGAAAAGAGCACTCTTCTACTCTACTGTGTTTCCTATGGGGTCCAAACAGTGAGCTTGCTCAGAACAAAAGAACTGTGCTTCCTACACACAAGGACCATATGTAGTTCAACTCTGCTTAGGAAACTGACAAGAACAGTAGCTCCTATTCAGTCCAATACACTGTACTTGCTGGGAAAAGACGCGAGTGCTATTTGCCCTGTGTATGGCAATGGGAGCGCAATAGTGACTTTCCTTACCAGTAAACAACTCTTGTCCGTAGGACCAGAAACTGCATGTGATTCAACTCCATTTAGGACTAGGAAACAAACGCTAGCTCGCCTTAGAAGAAAGACACTCTGCTTTTGAGAAAAGAACACTCTTCTACTCTACTGTGTTTTCTATAGGGCTAGAACAGTGAGCTTGCTCACAACATAAGAACTGTGCTTTCTACACACACGGTCCTTATCTAGTTCAACTCTGCTTAGGAAACTGACAAGAACAGTAGCTCCTCTTCAGTCCGATACACTGTACTTGCTGGGAACAGACGCGAGTGCTATTTGCACTGTGTATGGCATTTGGAGCGCAATAGTGACTCTTCTTACCAGAAAACAACTCTTGCTCGTAGGACCAAAAACTGTCTGTGACTCAACTCCATTTAGGACTGGGAAACAAACGTGAGCGCGCCGTACAAGAAACACACTCTGCTTTAGAGAAAAGAGCACTCTTCTACTCTACTGTGTTTCCTATAGGGCCAGAACAGTGAGCTTGCTCAGAACAAAAGAACTGTGCTTCCTACACACATGGACCATATCTAGTTCAACTCTGCTTAGGAAACTGACAAGAACAGTAGCTCCTCTTCAGTCCGATACACTGTTCTTGCTGAGAACAGACGCGAGTGCTATTTGAAATGTGAATCGCAATTGGAGCACAATAGTGACTCGTCTTACCAGTAAACAACTCTTGCTTATAGGACAAAAAACTGCATGTGACTCAACTCCATTTACGACTATGAAACAAACTCTAGCTCGCCTTAGAAGAAACACACTCTGCTTTTGAGAAAAGAGCACTCTTCTACTCTACTGTGTTTCCTATAGGGCCAGAACAGTGAGCTTGCTCAGAACAAATGAACTGTGCTTCCTAGACTCACGGGCCATATCTAGTTCAACTCTGCTTAGGAAACTGAGAAGAACAGTAGCTCCTCTTCAGTCCCATACACTGTACTTGCTGGGAACAGATGCCAGTGCAATTTGCACTGTGTATGGCAATGGGAGCGCAATAGTGACTTTCCTTACCAGAAAACAACTCTTGCTCGTAGGACCAGAAACTGCATGTGATTCAACTCCATTTAGGACTGGGAAACAAACGCTAGCTCGCCTGACAAGAAACACACTCTGCTTTAGAGAAAAGAGAACTCTTCTACTCTACTGTGTTTCCTTGGCTTCCAAACAGTGAGCTTGCTCAGAACAAAAGTACTGTGCTTCCTACACACAAGGACCATATGTAGTTCAACTCTGCTTAGGAAACTGACAAGAACAGTAGCTCCTATTCAGTCCAATACACTGTACTTGCTGGGAAAAGACGCGAGTGCTATTTGCACTGTGTATGGCAATGGGAGCGCAATAGTGACTTTCCTTACCAGAAAACAACTCTTATTCGTAGGACCATAAACTGCATGTGATTCAACTCCATTTAGGACTAGGAAACAAACGCTAGCTCGCCTTACAAAAACACACTCTGCTTTTGAGAAACGAGCACTCTTCTACTCTACAGTGTTTCCTGTAGGGCCAGAACAATGAGCTTGCTCAGGACATAAGAACTGTGCTCTTACACACGGGCCATATCTAGTTCCACTCTGCTTAGGAAACTGACAAGAACAGTAGATCCTCTTCAGTCCGATACACTGTACTTGCTGGGAACAGACGCGAGAGCTATTTGCACTATGTATGGCAAGGGGAGCGCAATAGTGACTCTTCTTACCAGAAAACAACTCTTGCTTTTAGGACCAAAAACTGTCTGTGACTCAACTCCATTTAGGACTGGGAAACAAACGCGAGCTGGCCTTACAAGAAACACACTCTGCTTTAGAGAAAAAAGCACTCATATACTCTACTGTGTTTCCTGTAGGGCCAGAACAGTGAGCTTGCTCAGAACAAAAGAACTGTGCTTCCTACACACATGGACCATATCTAGTTCAACTCTGCTTAGGAAACTGACAAGAACAGTAGCTCCTCTTCAGTTCGATACACTGTACTTGCTGAGAACAGACGCGAGTGCTATTTGCACTGTGTATGGCAATGGGAGTGCAATATAAACTTCCCTTACCAGAAAACAACTCTTGCTCTTAGGAGCAGAAACTGCATGTGATTCCACTCCATTTAGGAATGGGAAAAAAACGCTAGCTCGCCTTAAAAGAAACACACTCTGCTTTTGAGAAAAAAGCACTCTTCTACTCTACTGTGTTTCCTATGGGGTCCGAACAGTGAGCTTGCTCAGAACAAAAAAACTGTGCTTCCTACACACACGGCCATATCTAGTTCAAGTCTGCTTAGGAACCTGACAAGAACAGTAGATCCTCTTCAGTCCAATACACTGTACTTGCTGGGAACAGACACCAGTGCTATTTGTCCTGTGTATGGCAATGGCAGCGCAATAGTGACTATTCTTACCATAAAACAACTCTTGCTCGTAGGACCAGAAACTGCATGTGATTCCACTCCATTTAGGACTGGGAAATAAACGCTAGCTCGTATTACAAGAAACACAATCTGCTTTAGAGAAAAGAGCACTCTTCTACTCTACTGTGTTTCCTATAGTGCCAGAACAGTGAGCTTGCTCAGAACAAAAGAACTGTGCTTCCTATACACGGGCCATATCTAGTTCAACTCTGCTTAGGAAACTGACAAGAACAGTAGCTCCTCTTCAGTCCGATACACTGTACTTGCTGGGAACAGACGCGAGTGCTATTTGCACTGTGTATGGCAATGGGAGCGCAATAGTGACTTTCCTTACCAGAAAACAACTCTTGCTCATAGGACCAGAAACTGCATGTGATTCAACTCCGTTTAGCACTGGGAAACAAATGCTAGCTCGCCTTACATGAAACACTCTCTGGTTTTGAGAAAAGAGCACTCTTCTACTCTACTGTGTTTCCTATGGGGTCCAAACAGTTAGCTTGCTCAGAACAAAGAACTGTGCTTCTTACACACATGGACCATATATAGTTCAACTCTGCTTAGGAAACTGACAAGAACAGTAGATCCTCTTCAGTCCGATACACTGTACTTGCCTGGATCAGACGCGAGTGCTATTTGCACTGTGTATGGAAAAGGGAGCACAATAGTGACTTTCCTTACCAGAAAACAACTCTTGCTCGTCGGACCAGAAACTGCATGTGATTCAACTCCATTTAGGACTGGGAAACAAACGCTAGCTCGCCTTACAAGAAACACACTCTGCTTTAGAGAAAAGAGCACTCTTCTACTCTACTGTGTTTCCTATGGGGTCCAAACAGTGAGCTTGCTCAGAACAAAAGAACTGTGCTTCCTACACACAAGGACCATATGTAGTTCAACTCTGCTTAGGAAACTGACAAGAACAGTAGCTCCTATTCAGTCCAATACACTGTACTTGCTGGGAAAAGACGCGAGTGCTATTTGCCCTGTGTATGGCAATGGGAGTGCAATAGTGACTTTCCTTACCAGTAAACAACTCTTGTTCGTAGGACCAGAAACTGCATGTGATTCAACTCCATTTAGGACTAGGAAACAAACGCTAGCTCCCCTTAGAAGAAAGACACTCTGCTTTTGAGAAATGAGCACTCTTCTACTCTACTGTGTTTTCTATAGGGCTAGAACAGTGAGCATGCTCAGAACATAAGAACTGTGCTTTCTACACACACAGTCCTTATCTAGTTCAACTCTGCTTAGGAAACTGACAAGAACAGTAGCTCCTCTTCAGTCCGATACACTGTACTTGCTGGGAACAGACGCGAGTGCTATTTGCACTGTGTATGGCATTTGGAGCGCAATAGTGACTATTCTTACCAGAAAACAACTCTTGCTCGTAGGACCAAAAACTGTCTGTGACTCAACTCCATTTAGGACTGGGAAACAAACGTGAGCGCGCCTTACAAGAAACACACTCTGCTTTAGAGAAAAGAGCACTCTTCTACTCTACTGTGTTTCCTATAGGGCCAGAACAGTGAGCTTGCTCAGAACAAAAGAACTGTGCTTCCTACACACATGGACCATATCTAGTTCAACTCTGCTTAGGAAACTGACAAGAACAGTAGCTCCTCTTCAGTCCGATACACTGTACTTGCTGGGAACATACGCGAGTGCTATTTGCACTGTGTATGGCAAAGGGAGCGCAATAATGACTTTCCTTACCAGAAAACAACTCTTGCTCGTAGGACCACACACTGCATGTGATTCAACGCCATTTAGGACTGGGAAACAAATGCTAGCTCGCCTTACAAGAAACACGCTCTGCTTCTGAGAAAAGAGCACTCTTCTACTCTACTGTGTTTCCTATGGGGTCCAAACAGTGAGCTTGCTCAGAATAAAAGAACTGTGCTTCCTACACACATCGACCATATCTAGTTCAACTCTGCTTAGGAAACTGACAAGAACAGTAGCTCCTCTTCAGTCCAATACACTGTACTTGCGGGCAATATATGCGAGTGCTATTTGCACTGTGTATGGCAAAGGGAGCGCAATAGTGACTTTCCTTACCAGAAAACAACTCTTGCTCGTAGGACCACACACTGCATGTGACTCAACTCCATTTGGTCTGGGAAACAAACGCTAGCTCGCCTTACAAGAAACACACTCTGCTTTAAAGTAAAGAGCACACTTCTACTCTACTGTGTTTCCTAAGGGTCCGAAAAGTGATCTTGCTCAGAACAAAAGCACTGTGCTTCCTACACACACGGCCATATCTAGTTCAATTCTGCTTAGGAACCTGACAAGAACAGTAGATCCTCTTCAGTCCAATACACTTTACTTGCTGGGAATAGAGGCCAGTGCTATTTGTCCTGTGTATGGCAATAGCAGCGCAATAGTGACTATTCTTACCATAAAACAACTCTTGCTCGTAGAACCAGAAACTGCATGTGATTCCACTCCATTTAGGACTGGGAAACAAACGCTAGCTCGCCTTACAAAAAACACACTCTGCTTTTGAGAAAAGAGCACTCTTCTACTCTATGGTGTTTCCTATGGGGTCCAAACTGTGAGCTTGCTCAGAACAAAAGAACTGTGCTTCCTACACACATGGACCATATCTAGTTCAACTCTGCTTAGGAAACTGACAAGAGCAGTAGCTCCTCTTCAGTCCAATACACTGTACTTGCTGGGAACAGACGCGAGTGCTATTTGCACTGTGTATGGCATTTGGAGCGCAATAGTGACTCTTCTTACCAGAAAACAACTCTTGCTCGTAGGACCAAAAACTGTCTGTGACTCAACTCCATTTAGGCCTGGGAAACAAACGCGAGCTCGCCTTACAAGAAACACACTCTGCTTTAGAGAAAAGAGCACTCTTCTACTCTACTGTGTTTCCTTTTGGGTCCGAACAGTGAGCTTGCTCAGAACCAAAGAACTGTGCTTCCTACACACACGGGCCATATCTAGTTCAACTCTGCTTAGGAAACTGACAAGAACAGTAGCTCCTCTTCAGTGCAATACACTGTACTTGCTGGGAACAAACGGGAGTGCTATTTGCACTGTGTATGTCAATGAGAGCGCAATAGTGACTTTCGTACCAGAAAACAACTCTTGCTCGTAGGACAAAAAACTGCATGTGACTCAACTCCATTTAGGACTGGGAAACAAACTCTAGCTCGCCTTACCAGAAACACACTCTGCTTTAGAGAAAAGAGCACTCTTCTACTCTACTGTGTTTCCTATGGCTTCCAAACAGTGAGTTTGCTCAGAACAAAAGTACTGTGCTTCCTACACACAAGGACCATATGTAGTTCAACTCTGCTTAGGAAACTGACAAGAACAGTAGCTCCTATTCAGTCCAATACACTGTACTTGCTGGGAAAAGACGCGAGTGCTATTTGCACTGTGTATGGCAATGGGAGCGCAATAGTGACTTTCCTTAGTAGAAAACAACTCTTGTTCGTAGGACCAGAAACTGCATGTGATTCAACTCCATTTCGGACTAAAAAACAAACGCTAGCTCGCCTTATAAGAACCACACTCTGCTTTTGAGAAAAGAGCACTCTTCTACTCTACTGTGTTTCCCATAATGCCAGAACAGTGAGCTTGCTCAGAACATAAGAACTGTGCTTTCTACACACACGGTCCTTATCTAGTTCAACTCAGCTTAGGAAACTGACAAGAACAGTAGCTCCTCTTCAGCCCGTTACACTGTACTTGCTGGGAACAGACGCGAGTGCTATTTGCACTGTGTATGGCAATGGGAGCGCAATAGTTACTTTCCTTACCAGAAAACAACTCTTGCTCGTAGGACCAAAAATTGCATGTGATTCAACTCCATTTAGGACTGGGAAACAAACGCTAGCTCGCCTTACAAGAAACACACTCTGCTTTTGAGAAAAGAGCACTCTTCTACTCTACTGTGTTTCCTAGGGGTCCGAAAAGTGATCTTGCTCAGAACAAAAGCACTGTGCTTCCTACACACATGGCCATATCTAGTTCAATTCTGCTTAGGAACCTGACAAGAACAGTAGATCCTCTTCAGTCCAATACACTTTACTTGCTGGGAATAGAGGCCAGTGCTATTTGTCCTGTGTATGGCAATGGCAGCGCAATAGTGACTATTCTTACCATAAAACAACTCTTGCTCGTAGAACCAGAAACTGCATGTGATTCCACTCCATTTAGGACTGGGAAACAAACGCTAGCTCGCCTTACAAGAAACACACTCTGCTTTTGAGAAAAGAGCACTCTTCTACTCTATGGTGTTTCCTATGGGGTCCAAACAGTGAGCTTGCTCATAACCAAAGAACTGTGCTTCCTACACACAAGGGCCATATCTAGTTCAACTCTGCTTAGGAAACTGACAAGAACAGTAGCTCCTTTTCAGTCCAATACACTGTACTTTCTGAGAACAGATGCGAGTGCTATTTGCACTGTGAATGGCAATTGGAGCACAATAGTGACTCGTCTTACCAGAAAACAACTCTTGCTCGTAGGACAAAAAACTGCATGGGACTCAACTCCATTTAGGACTGGGAAACAAACTCTAGCTCGCCTTAGAAGAAACACACTCTGCTTTGAGAAAAGAGCAGTATTCTACTCTAATGTGTTTCCTATAGGGCCAGAACATTGAGCTTGCTCAGAAAAAAAGAACTGTGCTTCCTACACACACGGGCAATATCTAGTTTAACTCTGCTTAGGAAACAGACAAGAACAATAGCTCCTCTTCAGTCCAATACACTGTACTGCTGGGAACAGAAGCCAGTGCTATTTGTCCTGTGTATGGCAATGGCAGCGCAATAGTGACTATTCTTATCATAAAACAACTCTTGCTCGTAGGACCAGAAACTGCATGTGATTCAACTCCATTTAGGACTGGGAAACAAACGCTAGCTCGCCTTACAAGAAACACAATCTGCTTTAGAGAAAAGAGCACTCTTCTACTCTACTGTGTTTCCTATAGGGCCAGAACAGTGAGCTTGCTCAGAACAAAAGAACTGTGCTTCCTACACACGGGCCATATCGAGTTCAACTCTGCTTAGGAAACTGACAAGAACAGTAGCTCCTCTTCAGTCTGATACACTGCACTTGCTGGGAACAGACGCGAGTGCTATTTGCACTGTGTATGGCAATGGGAGCGCAATAGTGACTTTCCTTACCAGAAAACAACTCTTGCTCGTAGGACCAGAAACTGCATGTGATTCAACTCCGTTTAGGACTGGGAAACAAATGCTAGCTCGCCTTACATGAAACACTCTCTGCTTTTGAGAAAAGAGCACTCTTCTACTCTACTCTGTTTCCTATGGGGTCCAAACAGTGAGCTTGCTCAGAACAAAGAACTGTGCTTCCTACACACATGGACCATATCTAGTTCAACTCTGCTTAGGAAACTGACAAGAACAGTAGCTCCTCTTCAGTCCGATACACTGTACTTGCTGGGAACAGACGCGAGTGCTATTAGCACTGTGTATGGCAATGGGAGCACAATAGTGACTTTCCTTACCAGAAAACAACTCTTGCTCGTAGGACCAGAAACTGCATGTGACTCAACTCCGTTTAGGACTGGGAAACAAAGGCTAGCTCGCCTTACATGAAACACTCTTTGCTTTTGAGAAAAGAGCACTCTTCTACTCTACTGTGTTTCCTATGGGGTCCAAACAGTGAGCTTGCTCAGAACAAAGAACTGTGCTTCCTACACAAATGGACCATATCTAGTTCAACTCTGCTTAGGAAACTGACAAGAACAGTAGCTCCTGTACAGTCCGATACACTGTACTTGCTGGGAACAGACGCGAGTGCTATTTGCACTGTGTGTGGCAAAGGGAGCACAATAGTGACTTTCCTTACCAGAAAACAACTCTTGCTCGTAGGACCAGAAACTGCATGTGATTCAACGCCATTTAGGACTGGGAAACAAATGATAGCTTGCCTTACAAAAAACACACTGTGCTTTTGAGAAAAGAGCACTCTTCTACTCTACTGTGTTTCCTATGGGGTTCGAACAGTGAGCTTGCTCAGAACAAAAGAACTGTGCTTCCTACATACACGGCCATATCTAGTTCAATTCTGCTTAGGAACCTGACAAGAACAGTAGATCCTCTTCAGTCCAATACACTGTACTTGCTGCGAACAGACGCCAGTGCTATTGTTCCTGTGTGTGGCAATGGCAGCACAATAGTGACAATTTTTACCATAAAACAACTTTTGCTCGTAGGACAGAAACTGCATGTGATTCCACTCCATTTAGGACTGGGAAACAAACACTTGCTGGCCTTACAAGAAACACACACTGCTTTAGAGAAAAGAGCACTCTTCTACTCTACTGTGTTTCCTATGGGTTCCAAAGCGTGAGCTTGCTCAGAACAAAAGAACTGTGCTTCCTACACACAAGGACCATATGTAGTTAAACTCTGCTTACGAAACTGATAAAAACAGTAGCTCCTATTTAGTCCAATACACTGTACTTGCTGGGAAAAGACGCGAGTGCTATTTGCCCTGTGTATGGCAATGGGAGCGCAATTGTGACTTTCCTTACCAGAAAACAACTCTTGCTCGTAGGACCAGAAACTGCATGTGATTCAACTCCATTTAGGACTGGGAAACAAATGCTAGCTCGCCTTACATGAAACACACTCTGCTTTTGAGAAAAGAGCACTCTTCTACTCTACTGTGTTTCCTATAGGGCCAGAATAGTGAGCTTGCTCAGAACAAAAGAACTGTGCTTCCTACACATGGGCCATATCTAGTTCAACTCTGCTTAGGAAACTGACAAGAACAGTAGCTCCTCTTCCGTCCAATACACTGTACTTGCTGGGAACAGACGCGAGTGCTATTTGCACTGTGTATGGCATTTGGAGCGCAATAGTGACTCTTCTTACCAGAAAACAACTCTTGCTCGTAGGACCAAAAACTGTCTGTGACTCAACTCCATTTAGGACTGGGAAACAAACGTGAGCTCGCCGTACAAGAAACACACTCTGCTTTAGAGAAAAGAGCACTCTTCTACTCTACTGTGTTTCCTACAGGGCCAGAACAGTGAGCTTGCTCAGAACAAAAGAACTGTGCTACCTACACACACGGGCCATATCTAGTTCAACTCTGCTTAGGAAACTGACAAGAACAGTAGCTCCTCTTCAGTCCGATACACTGTACTTGCTGAGAACAGATGCGAGTGCTATTTACACTGTGTATGGCATTTGGAGCACAATAGTGACTCTTCTTACCAGAAAACAGCTCTTGCTCTTAGGACCAAAAACTGTCTGTGACTCAACTCCATTTAGGACTGGGAAACAAACGTGAGCTCGCCTTACAAGAAACACACTCTGCTTTAGAGAAAAGAGCACTCTTCTACTCTACTGTGTTTCCTACAGGGCCAGAACAGTGAGCTTGCTCAGAACAAAAGAACTGTGCTTCCTACACACATGGGCCATATCTAGTTCAACTCTGCTTAGGAAACTGACAAGAACAGTAGCTCCTCTTCAGTCGGATACACTGTGCTTGCTGGGAACAGACGCGAGTGCTATTTGCACTGTGTATGGCAATGGGAGCGCAATAGTGACTTTCCTTACCAGAAAACAACTCTTGCTCATAGGACCAGAAACTGCATGTGATTCAACTCCGTTTAGGACTGGGAAACAAATGCTAGCTCGCCTTACAAGAAACACGCTCTGCTTCTGAGAAAAGAGCACTCTTCTACTCTACTGTGTTTCCTATGGGGTCCAAACAGTGAGCTTGCTCAGAACAAAAGAACTGTGCTTCCTACACACATCGACCATATCTAGTTCAACTCTGCTTAGGAAACTGACAAGAACAGTAGCTCCTCTTCAGTCCAATACACTGTACTTGCGGGCAAGATATGCGAGTGCTATTTGCACTGTGTATGGCAAAGGGAGCGCAATAGTGACTTTCCTTACCAGAAAACAACTCTTGCTCGTAGGACCACACACTGCATGTGACTCAACTCCATTTGGTCTGGGAAACAAACGCTAGCTCGCCTTACAAGAAACACACTCTGCTTTAGAGAAAAGAGCACACTTCTACTCTACTGTGTTTCCTATGGGGTCCGAACAGTGAGCTTTCTCATAACAAAAGAACTGTGCTTCCTACACACACAGCCATATCTAGTTCAATTCTGCTTAGGAACCTGACAAGAACAGTAGCTCCTCTTCAGTCCAATACACTGTACTGCTGGGAACAGACTCCAGTGCTATTTGTCCTGTGTATGACATTGCAGCGCAATAGTGACTATTCTTATCATAAAACAACTCTTGCTCGTAGGACCAGAAACTGCATGTGATTCAACTCCATTTAGGACTGGGAAACAAACGCTAGCTCGCCTTACAAGAAACACAATCTGCTTTAGAGAAAAGAGCACTCTTCTACTCTACTGTGTTTCCTATAGGGCCAGAACAGGGAGCTTGCTCAGAACAAAAGAACTGTGCTTCCTATACACGGGCCATATCTAGTTCAACTCTGCTTAGGAAACTGACAAGAACAATAGCTCCTCTTCAGTCCGATACACTGTACTTGCTGGGAACAGACGCGAGTGCTATTTGCACTGTGTATGGCAATGGGAGCGCAATAGTGACTTTCCTTACCAGAAAACAACTCTTGCTCATAGGACCAGAAACTGCATGTGATTCAACTCCGTTTAGCACTGGGAAACAAATGCTAGCTTGCATTACATGAAACACTCTCTGGTTTTGAGAAAAGAGCACTCTTCTACTCTACTGTGTTTCCTATGGGGTCCAAACAGTTAGCTTGCTCAGAACAAAGATCTGTTCTTCTTTCACACATGGACCATGTATAGTTCAACTCTGCTTAGGAAACTGACAAGAACAGTAGATCCTCTTCAGTCCGATACACTGTACTTGCCTGGAACAGACGCGAGTGCTATTTGCACTGTGTATGGCAAAGGGAGCACAATAGTGACTTTCCTTACCAGAAAACAACTCTTGCTCGTAGGACCAGAAACTTCATGTGATTCAACTCCATTTAGGACTGGGAAACAAACGCTAGCTCGCCTTACAAGAAACACACTCTGCTTTAGAGAAAAGAGCACTCTTCTACTCTACTGTGTTTCCTATGGGGTCCAAACAGTGAGCTTGCTCAGAACAAAAGAACTGTGCTTCCTACACACAAGGACCATATGTATTTCAACTCTGCTTAGGAAACTGACAAGAACAGTAGCTCCTATTCAGTCCAATACACTGTACTTGCTGGGAAAAGACGCGAGTGCTATTTGCCCTGTGTATGGAAATGGGAGCGCAATAGTGACTTTCCTTACCAGTAAACAACTCTTGTTCGTAGGACCAGAAACTGCATGTGATTCAACTCCATTTAGGACTAGGAAACAAACGCTAGCTCGCCTTAGAAGAAAGACACTCTGCTTTTGAGAAAAGAGCACTCTTCTACTCTACTGTGTTTTCTATAGGGCTAGAACAGTGAGCTTGCTCAGAACATAAGAACTGTGCTTTCTACACACACGGTCCTTATCTAGTTCAACTCTGCTTAGGAAACTGACAAGAACAGTAGCTCCTCTTCAGTCCGATACACTGTACTTGCTGGGAACAGACGCGAGTGCTATTTGCACTGTGTATGGCATTTGGAGCGCAATAGTGACTCTTCTTACCAGAAAACAACTCTTGCTCGTAGGACCAAAAACTGTCTGTGACTCAACTCCATTTAGGACTGGGAAACAAACGTGAGCGCGCCGTACAAGAAACACACTCTGCTTTAGAGAAAAGAGCACTCTTCTACTCTACTGTGTTTCCTATAGGGCCAGAACAGTGAGCTTGCTCAGAACAAAAGAACTGTGCTTCCTACACACATGGACCATATCTAGTTCAACTCTGCTTAGGAAACTGACAAGAACAGTAGCTCCTCTTCAGTCCGATACACTGTACTTGCTGGGAACATACGCGAGTGCTATTTGCACTGTGTATGGCAAAGGGAGCACAATAGTGACTTTCCTTACCAGAAAACAACTCTTGCTCGTAGGACCACACACTGCATGTGACTCAACTCCATTTGGTCTGGGAAACAAACGCTAGCTCGCCTTACAAGAAACACACTCTGCTTTAGAGAAAAGAGCACACTTCTACTCTACTGTGTTTCCTATGGGGTCCGAACAGTGAGCTTTCTCATAACAAATGAACTGTGCTTCCTACACACACAGCCATATCTAGTTCAATTCTGCTTAGGAACCTGACAAGAACAGTAGCTCCTCTTCAGTCCAATACACTGTACTGCTGGGAACAGACTCCAGTGCTATTTGTCCTGTGTATGACATTGCAGCGCAATAGTGACTATTCTTATCATAAAACAACTCTTGCTCGTAGGACCAGAAACTGCATGTGATTCAACTCCATTTAGGACTGGGAAACAAACACTAGCTCGCCTTACAAGAAACACAATCTGCTTTAGAGAAAAGAGCACTCTTCTACTCTACTGTGTTTCCTATAGGGCCAGAACAGTGAGCTTGCTCAGAACAAAAGAACTGTGCTTCCTATACACGGGCCATATCTAGTTCAACTCTGCTTAGGAAACTGACAAGAACAGTAGCTCCTCTTCAGTCCGATACACTGTACTTCCTGGGAACAGACGCGAGTGTTATTTGCACTGTGTATGTCAAAGGGAGCGCAATAGTGACTTCCCTTACCAGAAAACAACTCTTGCTCGTAGGACCAGAAACTGCATGTGATTCAACTCCATTTAGGACTGGGAAAAAAATGATAGCTTGCCTTACAAAAAACACACTCTGCTTTTGAGAAAAGAGCACTCTTCTACTGTACTGTGTTTCCTATGGGGTCCGAACAGTGAGCTTGCTCAGAACAAAAGAACTGTGCTTCCTACACACATCGACCATATCTAGTTCAACTCTGCTTAGGAAACTGACAAGAACAGTAGCTCCTATTCAGTCCAATATACTGTACATGCTGGGAACAGACGCGAGTGTTATTTGCACTGTGTATGGCATTTGGAGCACAATAGTGACTCTTCTTACCAGAAAACAACTCTTGCTCATAGGAACAAAAACTGCATGTGACTCAAATCCATTTAGGACTGGGAAACAAACGCGAGCTTGCCTTACAAGAAACATACTCTGCTTTATAGAAAAGAGCACTCTTCTACTCTACTGTGTTTCCTAAAGGGCCAGAACAGTGAGCTTGCTCAGAACAAAAGAACTGTGCTTTCTACACACACGGTCCTTATCTAGTTCAACTCTGCTTAGGAAACTGAAAAGAACAGTAGCTCCTCTTCAGTCTGATACACTGTACTTGCTGGGAACAGACGCGAGTGCTATTTGCACTGTGTATGGCAATGGGAGTGCAATAGTTACTTTCCTTACCAGAAAACAACTCTTGCTCGTAGGACCAGAAATTGCATGTGATTCAACTCCATTTAGGACTGGGAAACAAGCGCTAGCTCGCCTTACAAGAAACACACTCTGCTTTTGAGAAAAGAGCACTCTTCTACTCTACTGTGTTTCCTAGGGGTCCGAAAAGTGATCTTGCTGAGAACAAAAGCACTGTGCTTCCTACACACACGGACATATCTAGTTCAATTCTGCTTAGGAACCTGACAAGAACAGTAGATCCTCTTCAGTCCAATACACTGTACTTGCTGGGAACAGACGCCAGTGCTATTTGTCCTGTGTATGGCAATGGCAGCGCAATAGTGACTATTCTTACCATAAAACAACTCTTGCTCGTAGAACCAGAAACTGCATGTGATTCCACTCCATTTAGGACTGGGAAACAAACGCTAGCTCGCCTTACAAGAAACACACTCTGCTTTAGAGAAAAGAGCACTCTTCTACTCCACTGTGTTTCCTATGGGGTCCAAAGCGTGAGCTTGCTCAGAACAAAAGAACTGTGCTTCCTACACACAAGGACCATATGTAGTTCAACTCTCCTTACGAAACTGATAAAAACAGTAGCTCCTATTCAGTCCAATACACTGTACTTGCTGGGAAAAGACGCGAGTGCTATTTGCCCTGTGTATGGCAATGGGAGCGCAATTGTGACTTTCCTTACCAGAAAACAACTCTTGCTCGTAGGACCACACACTGCATGTGATTCAACGCCATTTAGGACTGGGAAACAAATGCTAGCTCGCCTTACAAGAAACACGCTCTGCTTCTGAGAAAAGAGCACTCTTCTACTCTACTGTGTTTCCTATGGGGTCCAAACAGTGTGCTTGCTCAGAACAAAAGAACTGTGCTTCCTACACACATCGACCATATCTAGTTCAACTCTGCTTAGGAAACTGACAAGAACAGTAGCTCCTCTTCAGTCCAATACACTGTACTTGCGGGCAAGATATGCGAGTGCTATTTGCACTGTGTATGGCAAAGGGAGCGCAATAGTGACTTTCCTTACCAGAAAACAACTCTTGCTCGTAGGACCACACACTGCATGTGACTCAACTCCATTTGGTCTGGGAAACAAACGCTAGCTCGCCTTACAAGAAACACACTCTGCTTTAGAGAAAAGAGCACACTTCTACTCTACTGTGTTTCCTATGGGGTCCGAACAGTGAGCTTTCTCATAACAAAAGAACTGTGCTTCCTACACACACAGCCATATCTAGTTCAATTCTGCTTAGGAACCTGACAAGAACAGTAGCTCCTCTTCAGTCCAATACACTGTACTGCTGGGAACAGACTCCAGTGCTATTTGTCCTGTGTATGACATTGCAGCGCAATAGTGACTATTCTTATCATAAAACAACTCTTGCTCGTAGGACCAGAAACTGCATGTGATTCAACTCCATTTAGGACTGGGAAACAAACGCTAGCTCGCCTTACAAGAAACACAATCTGCTTTAGAGAAAAGAGCACTCTTCTACTCTACTGTGTTTCCTATAGGGCCAGAACAGTGAGCTTGCTCAGAACAAAAGAACTGTGCTTCCTATACACGGGCCATATCTAGTTCAACTCTGCTTAGGAAACTGACAAGAACAATAGCTCCTCTTCAGTCCGATACACTGTACTTGCTGGGAACAGACGCGAGTGCTATTTGCACTGTGTATGGCAATGGGAGCGCAATAGTGACTTTCCTTACCAGAAAACAACTCTTGCTCATAGGACCAGAAACTGCATGTGATTCAACTCCGTTTAGCACTGGGAAACAAATGCTAGCTCGCATTACATGAAACACTCTCTGGTTTTGAGAAAAGAGCACTCTTCTACTCTACTGTGTTTCCTATGGGGTCCAAACAGTGAGCTTGCTCAGAACAAAAGAACTGTGCTTCCTACACACAAGGACCATATGTATTTCAACTCTGCTTAGGAAACTGACAAGAACAGTAGCTCCTATTCAGTCCAATACACTGTACTTGCTGGGAAAAGACGCGAGTGCTATTTGCCCTGTGTATGGCAATGGGAGCGCAATAGTGACTTTCCTTACCAGTAAACAACTCTTGTTCGTAGGACCAGAAACTGCATGTGATTCAACTCCATTTAGGACTAGGAAACAAACGCTAGCTCGCCTTAGAAGAAAGACACTCTGCTTTTGAGAAAAGAGCACTCTTCTACTCTACTGTGTTTTCTATAGGGCTAGAACAGTGAGCTTGCTCAGAACGTAAGAACTGTGCTTTCTACACACACGGTCCTTATCTAGTTCAACTCTGCTTAGGAAACTGACAAGAACAGTAGCTCCTCTTCAGTCCGATACACTGTACTTGCTGGGAAAAGACGCGAGTGCTATTTGCACTGTGTATGGCATTTGGAGCACAATAGTGACTCTTCTTACCAGAAAACAACTCTTGCTCGTAGGACCAAAAACTGTCTGTGACTCAACTCCATTTAGGACTGGGAAACAAACGTGAGCGCGCCTTACAAGAAACACACTCTGCTTTAGAGAAAAGAGCACTCTTCTACTCTACTGTGTTTCCTATAGGGCCAGAACAGTGAGCTTGCTCAGAACAAAAGAACTGTGCTTCCTACACACATGGACCATATCTAGTTCAACTCTGCTTAGGAAACTGACAAGAACAGTAGCTCCTCTTCAGTCCGATACACTGTACTTGCTGGGAACATACGCGAGTGCTATTTGCACTGTGTATGGCAAAGGGAGCACAATAGTGACTTTCCTTACCAGAAAACAACTCTTGCTCGTAGGACCACACACTGCATGTGACTCAACTCCATTTGGTCTGGGAAACAAACGCTAGCTCGCCTTACAAGAAACACACTCTGCTTTAGAGAAAAGAGCACACTTCTACTCTACTGTGTTTCCTATGGGGTCCGAACAGTGAGCTTTCTCAGAACAAAAGAACTGTGCTTCCTACACACACAGCCATATCTAGTTCAATTATGCTTAGGAACCTGACAAGAACAGTAGCTCCTCTTCAGTCCAATACACTGTACTGCTGGGAACAGACTCCAGTGCTATTTGTCCTGTGTATGACATTGAAGCGCAATAGTGACTATTCTTATCATAAAACAACTCTTGCTCTTAGGACCAGAAACTGCATGTGATTCAACTCCATTTAGGCCTGGGAAACAAACGCTAGCTCGCCTTACAAGAAACACAATCTGCTTTAGAGAAAAGAGCACTCTTCTACTCTACTGTGTTTCCTATAGGGCCAGAACAGTGAGCTTGCTCAGAACAAAAGAACTGTGCTTCCTACACACACGGGCCATATCTAGTTCAACTCTGCTTAGGAAACTGACAAGAACAGTAGCTCCTCTTCAGTCCGATACACTGTACTTCCTGGGAACAGACGCGAGTGTTATTTGCACTGTGTATGTCAAAGGGAGCGCAATAGTGACTTCCCTTACCAGAAAACAACTCTTGCTCGTAGGACCAGAAACTGCATGTGATTCAACTCCATTTAGGACTGGGAAAAAAATGATAGCTTGCCTTACAAAAAACACACTCTGCTTTGGAGAAAAGAGCACTCTTCTACTGTACTGTGTTTCCTATGGGGTCCGAACAGTGAGCTTGCTCAGAACAAAAGAACTGTGCTTCCTACACACATCGACCATATCTAGTTCAACTCTGCTTAGGAAACTGACAAGAACAGTAGCTCCTATTCAGTCCAATATACTGTACATGCTGGGAACAGACGCGAGTGCTATTTGCACTGTGTATGGCATTTGGAGCACAATAGTGACTCTTCTTACCAGAAAACAACTCTTGCTCATAGGACCAAAAACTGCATGTGACTCAAATCCATTTAGGACTGGGAAACAAACGCGAGCTTGCCTTACAAGAAACATACTCTGCTTTATAGAAAAGAGCACTCTTCTACTCTACTGTGTTTCCTAAAGGGCCAGAACAGTGAGCTTGCTCAGAACAAAAGAACTGTGCTTTCTACACACACGGTCCTTATCTAGTTCAACTCTGCTTAGGAAACTGACAAGAACAGTAGCTCCTCTTCAGTCTGATACACTGTACTTGCTGGGAACAGACGCGAGTGCTATTTGCACTGTGTATGGCAATGGGAGTGCAATAGTTACTTTCCTTACCAGAAAACAACTCTTGCTCGTAGGACCAGAAATTGCATGTGATTCAACTCCATTTAGGACTGGGAAACAAACGCTAGCTCGCCTTACAAGAAACACACTCTGCTTTTGAGAAAAGAGCACTCTTCTACTCTACTGTGTTTCCTAGGGGTCCGAAAAGTGATCTTGCTGAGAACAAAAGCACTGTGCTTCCTACACACACGGACATATCTAGTTCAATTCTGCTTAGGAACCTGACAAGAACAGTAGATCCTCTTCAGTCCAATACACTGTACTTGCTGGGAACAGACGCCAGTGCTATTTGTCCTGTGTATGGCAATGGCAGCGCAATAGTGACTATTCTTACCATAAAACAACTCTTGCTCGTAGAACCAGAAACTGCATGTGATTCCACTCCATTTAGGACTGGGAAACAAACGCTAGCTCGCCTTACAAGAAACACACTCTGCTTTAGAGAAAAGAGCACTCTTCTACTCCACTGTGTTTCCTATGGGGTCCAAAGCGTGAGCTTGCTCAGAACAAAAGAACTGTGCTTCCTACACACAAGGACCATATGTAGTTCAACTCTCCTTACGAAACTGATAAAAACAGTAGCTCCTATTCAGTCCAATACACTGTACTTGCTGGGAAAAGACGCGAGTGCTATTTGCCCTGTGTATGGCAATGGGAGCGCAATTGTGACTTTCCTTACCAGAAAACAACTCTTGCTCGTAGGACCACACACTGCATGTGATTCAACGCCATTTAGGACTGGGAAACAAATGCTAGCTCGCCTTACAAGAAACACGCTCTGCTTCTGAGAAAAGAGCACTCTTCTACTCTACTGTGTTTCCTATGGGGTCCAAACAGTGTGCTTGCTCAGAACAAAAGAACTGTGCTTCCTACACACATCGACCATATCTAGTTCAACTCTGCTTAGGAAACTGACAAGAACAGTAGCTCCTCTTCAGTCCAATACACTGTACTTGCGGGCAAGATATGCGAGTGCTATTTGCACTGTGTATGGCAAAGGGAGCGCAATAGTGACTTTCCTTACCAGAAAACAACTCTTGCTTGTAGGACCACACACTGCATGTGACTCAACTCCATTTGGTCTGGGAAACAAACGCTAGCTCGCCTTACAAGAAACACACTCTGCTTTAGAGAAAAGAGCACACTTCTACTCTACTGTGTTTCCTATGGGGTCCGAACAGTGAGCTTTCTCATAACAAAAGAACTGTGCTTCCTACACACACAGCCATATCTAGTTCAATTCTGCTTAGGAACCTGACAAGAACAGTAGCTCCTCTTCAGTCCAATACACTGTACTGCTGGGAACAGACTCCAGTGCTATTTGTCCTGTGTATGACATTGCAGCGCAATAGTGACTATTCTTATCATAAAACAACTCTTGCTCGTAGGACCAGAAACTGCATGTGATTCAACTCCATTTAGGACTGGGAAACAAACGCTAGCTCGCCTTACAAGAAACACAATCTGCTTTAGAGAAAAGAGCACTCTTCTACTCTACTGTGTTTCCTATAGGGCCAGAACAGTGAGCTTGCTCAGAACAAAAGAACTGTGCTTCCTATACACGGGCCATATCTAGTTCAACTCTGCTTAGGAAACTGACAAGAACAATAGCTCCTCTTCAGTCCGATACACTGTACTTGCTGGGAACAGACGCGAGTGCTATTTGCACTGTGTATGGCAATGGGAGCGCAATAGTGACTTTCCTTACCAGAAAACAACTCTTGCTCATAGGACCAGAAACTGCATGTGATTCAACTCCGTTTAGCACTGGGAAACAAATGCTAGCTCGCATTACATGAAACACTCTCTGGTTTTGAGAAAAGAGCACTCTTCTACTCTACTGTGTTTCCTATGGGGTCCAAACAGTTAGCTTGCTCAGAACAAAGATCTGTTCTTCTTTCACACATGGACCATATATAGTTCAACTCTGCTTAGGAAACTGACAAGAACAGTAGATCCTCTTCAGTCCGATACACTGTACTTGCCTGGAACAGACGCGAGTGCTATTTGCACTGTGTATGGCAAAGGGAGCACAATAGTGACTTTCCTTACCAGAAAACAACTCTTGCTCGTAGGACCAGAAACTGCATGTGATTCAACTCCATTTAGGACTGGGAAACAAACGCTAGCTCGCCTTACAAGAAACACACTCTGCTTTAGAGAAAAGAGCACTCTTCTACTCTACTGTGTTTCCTATGGGGTCCAAACAGTGAGCTTGCTCAGAACAAAAGAACTGTGCTTCCTACACACAAGGACCATATGTATTTCAACTCTGCTTAGGAAACTGACAAGAACAGTAGCTCCTATTCAGTCCAATACACTGTACTTGCTGGGAAAAGACGCGAGTGCTATTTGCCCTGTGTATGGCAATGGGAGCGCAATAGTGACTTTCCTTACCAGTAAACAACTCTTGTTCGTAGGACCAGAAACTGCATGTGATTCAACTCCATTTAGGACTAGGAAACAAACGCTAGCTCGCCTTAGAAGAAAGACACTCTGCTTTTGAGAAAAGAGCACTCTTCTACTCTACTGTGTTTTCTATAGGGCTAGAACAGTGAGCTTGCTCAGAACATAAGAACTGTGCTTTCTACACACACGGTCCTTATCTAGTTCAACTCTGCTTAGGAAACTGACAAGAACAGTAGCTCCTCTTCAGTCCGATACACTGTACTTGCTGGGAAAAGACGCGAGTGCTATTTGCACTGTGTATGGCATTTGGAGCACAATAGTGACTCTTCTTACCAGAAAACAACTCTTGCTCGTAGGACCAAAAACTGTCTGTGACTCAACTCCATTTAGGACTGGGAAACAAACGTGAGCGCGCCTTACAAGAAACACACTCTGCTTTAGAGAAAAGAGCACTCTTCTACTCTACTGTGTTTCCTATAGGGCCAGAACAGTGAGCTTGCTCAGAACAAAAGAACTGTGCTTCCTACACACATGGACCATATCTAGTTCAACTCTGCTTAGGAAACTGACAAGAACAGTAGCTCCTCTTCAGTCCGATACACTGTACTTGCTGGGAACATACGCAAGTGCTATTTGCACTGTGTATGGCAAAGGGAGCACAATAGTGACTTTCCTTACCAGAAAACAACTCTTGCTCGTAGGACCACACACTGCATGTGACTCAACTCCATTTGGTCTGGGAAACAAACGCTAGCTCGCCTTACAAGAAACACACTCTGCTTTAGAGAAAAGAGCACACTTCTACTCTACTGTGTTTCCTATGGGGTCCGAACAGTGAGCTTTCTCAGAACAAAAGAACTGTGCTTCCTACACACACAGCCATATCTAGTTCAATTCTGCTTAGGAACCTGACAAGAACAGTAGCTCCTCTTCAGTCCAATACACTGTACTGCTGGGAACAGACTCCAGTGCTATTTGTCCTGTGTATGACATTGAAGCGCAATAGTGACTATTCTTATCATAAAACAACTCTTGCTCGTAGGACCAGAAACTGCATGTGATTCAACTCCATTTAGGACTGGGAAACAAACGCTAGCTCGCCTTACAAGAAACACAATCTGCTTTAGAGAAAAGAGCACTCTTCTACTCTACTGTGTTTCCTATAGGGCCAGAACAGTGAGCTTGCTCAGAACAAAAGAACTGTGCTTCCTATACACGGGCCATATCTAGTTCAACTCTGCTTAGGAAACTGACAAGAACAGTAGCTCCTCTTCAGTCCGATACACTGTAATTGCTGGGAACAGACACGAGTGCTATTTGCACTGTGTATGGCAATGGGAGCGCAATAGTGACTTTCCTTACCAGAAAACAACTCTTGCTCATAGGACCAGAAACTGCATGTGATTCAACTCCGTTTAGCACTGGGAAACAAATGCTAGCTCGCCTTAAATGAATCACTCTCTGGTTTTGAGAAAAGAGCACTCTTCTACTCTACTGTGTTTCCTATGGGGTCCAAACAGTTAGCTTGCTCAGAACAAAGAACTGTGCTTCTTACACACATGGACCATATATAGTTCAACTCTGCTTAGGAAACTGACAAGAACAGTAGATCCTCTTCAGTCCGATACACTGTACTTGCCTGGAACAGACGCGAGTGCTATTTGCACTGTGTATGGAAAAGGGAGCACAATAGTGACTTTCCTTACCAGAAAACAACTCTTGCTCGTAGGACCAGAAACTGCATGTGATTCAACTCCATTTAGGACTGGGAAACAAACGCTAGCTCGCCTGACAAGAAACACACTCTGCTTTAGAGAAAAGAGCACTCTTCTACTCTACTGTGTTTCCTTGGCTTCCAAACAGTGAGCTTGCTCAGAACAAAAGTACTGTGCTTCCTACACACAAGGACCATATGTATTTCAACTCTGCTTAGGAAACTGACAAGAACAGTAGCTCCTATTCAGTCCAATACACTGTACTTGCTGGGAAAAGACGCGAGTGCTATTTGCACTGTGTATGGCAATGGGAGCACAATAGTGACTTTCCTTACCAGAAAACAACTCTTATTCGTAGGACCATAAACTGAATGTGATTCAACTCCATTTAGGACTAGGAAACAAACGCTAGCTCGCCTTACAAAAACACACTCTGCTTTTGAGAAACGAGCACTCTTCTACTCTACAGTGTTTCCTGTAGGGCCAGAACAATGAGCTTGCTCAGGACATAAGAACTGTGCTCTTACACACGGGCCGTATCTAGTTCCACTCTGCTTAGGAAACTGACAAGAACAGTAGATCCTCTTCAGTCCGATACACTGTACTTGCTGGGAACAGACGCGAGAGCTATTTGCACTATGTATGGCAAGGGGAGCGCAATAGTGACTCTTCTTACCAGAAAACAACTCTTGCTTTTAGGACCAAAAACTGTCTGTGACTCAACTCCATTTAGGACTGGGAAACAAACGCGAGCTGGCCTTACAAGAAACACACTCTGCTTTAGAGAAAAAAGCACTCATATACTCTACTGTGTTTCCTGTAGGGCCAGAACAGTGAGCTTGCTCAGAACAAAAGAACTGTGCTTCCTACACACACGGGCCATATCTAGTTCAACTCTGCTTAGGAAACTGACAAGAACAGTAGCTCCTCTTCAGTTCGATACACTGTACTTGCTGAGAACAGACGCGAGTGCTATTTGCACTGTGTATGGCAATGGGAGCGCAATAGTGACTTTCCTTACCAGAAAACAACTCTTGCTCGTAGGACCAGAAACTGCATGTGATTCAACTCCATTTAGGACTGGGAAACAAATGCTAGCTTGCCTTACATGAAACACACTCTGCTTTTGAGAAAAGAGCACTCTACTACTCTACTGTGTTTCCTATGGGGTCCAAAGAGTGAGCTTGCTCAGAACAAAAGAACTGTGCTTCCTACACACACGGGCCATATCTAGTTCAACTCTGCTTAGGAAACAAACAAGAACAGTAGCTCCTCTTCAGTCGAATACACTGTACTTGCGGGGAACAGACGCGAGTGCTATTTGCACTGTGTATGGCAATTGGAGCACAATAGTGACTTGTCTTACCAGAAAACAACTCTTGCTCGTAGCACAAAAAACTGCATGTGACTCAATTCCATTTAGGACTGGGAAACAAACGCTAGCTCGACTTCCAAGAAAAACACTCTGCTTTTGAGAAAAGAGCACTCTTCTACTCTTCTGTGTTTCCTATGTGGTCCAAACAGTGAGCTTGTTCAGAACAAAAGAACTATGCTTCCTACACACACGGACCATATCTAGTTCAACTCTGCTTAGTAAACTGACAAGAACAGCGGCTCCTCTTCAGTCCAATACGCTGTACTTGCTGGGAAAAGACGGGAAGGCTATTTGCACTGTTTATGGCAATGGGAGTGCAATATAGACTTCCCTTACCAGAAAACAACTCTTGCTCTTAGGACCAGAAACTGCATGTGATTCCACTCCATTTAGGAATGGGAAAAAAACGCTAGCTCGCCTTAAAAGAAACACACTCTGCTTTTGAGAAAAAAGCACTCTTCTACTCTACTGTGTTTCCTATGGGGTCCGAACAGTGAGCTTGCTCAGAACAAAAAAACTGTGCTTCCTACACACACGGCCATATCTAGTTCAAGTCTGCTTAGGAACCTGACAAGAACAGTAGATCCTCTTCAGTCCAATACACTGTACTTGCTGGGAACAGACACCAGTGCTATTTGTCCTGTGTATGGCAATGGCAGCGCAATAGTGACTATTCTTACCATAAAACAACTCTTGCTCGTAGGACCAGAAACTGCATGTGATTCCACTCCATTTAGGACTGGGAAACAAACGCTAGCTCGCCTTACAAGAAACACAATCTGCTTTAGAGAAAAGAGCACTCTTCTACTCTACTGTGTTTCCTATAGTGCCAGAACAGTGAGCTTGCTCAGAACAAAAGAACTGTGCTTCCTATACATGGGCCATATCTAGTTCAACTCTGCTTAGGAAACTGACAAGAACAGTAGATCCTCGTCAGTCCGATACACTGTACTTGCTGGGAACAGACGCGAATGCTATTTGCACTGTGTATGGCAATGGGAGCGCAATAGTGACTTTCCTTACCAGAAAACAACTCTTGCTCATAGGACCAGAAACTGCATGTGATTCAACTCCGTTTAGCACTGGGAAACAAATGCTAGCTCGCCTTATATGAAACACTCTCTGGTTTTGAGAAAAGAGCACTCTTCTACTCTACTGTGTTTCCTATGGGGTCCAAACAGTTAGCTTGCTCAGAACAAAGAACTGTGCTTCTTACACACATGGACCATATATAGTTCAACTCTGCTTAGGAAACTGACAAGAACAGTAGATCCTCTTCAGTCCGATACACTGTACTTGCCTGGAACAGACGCGAGTGCTATTTGCACTGTGTATGGAAAAGGGAGCACAATAGTGACTTTCCTTACCAGAAAACAACTCTTGCTCGTAGGACCAGAAACTGCATGTGATTCAACTCCATTTAGGACTGGGAAACAAACGCTAGCTCGCCTTACAAGAAACACACTCTGCTTTAGAGAAAAGAGCACTCTTCTACTCTACTGTGTTTCCTATGGGGTCCAAACAGTGAGCTTGCTCAGAACAAAAGAACTGTGCTTCCTACACACAAGGACCATATGTAGTTCAACTCTGCTTAGGAAACTGACAAGAACAGTAGCTCCTATTCAGTCCAATACACTGTACTTGCTGGGAAAAGACGCGAGTGCTATTTGCCCTGTGTATGGCAATGGGAGCGCAATAGTGACTTTCCATACCAGTAAACAACTCTTGTTCGTAGGACCAGAAACTGCATGTGATTCAACTCCATTTAGGACTAGGAAACAAACGCTAGCTCGCCTTAGAAGAAAGACACTCTGCTTTTGAGAAAAGAACACTCTTCTACTCTACTGTGTTTTCTATAGGGCTAGAACAGTGAGCTTGCTCAGAACATAAGAACTGTGCTTTCTACACACACGGTCCTTATCTAGTTCAACTCTGCTTAGGAAACTGACAAGAACAGTAGCTCCTCTTCAGTCCGATACACTGTACTTGCTGGGAACAGACGCGAGTGCTATTTGCACTGTGTATGGCATTTGGAGCGCAATAGTGACTCTTCTTACCAGAAAACAACTCTTGCTCGTAGGACCAAAAACTGTCTGTGACTCAACTCCATTTAGGACTGGGAAACAAACGTGAGCGCGCCTTACAAGAAACACACTCTGCTTTAGAGAAAAGAGCACCCTTCTACTCTACTGTGTTTCCTATAGGGCCAGAACAGTGAGCTTGCTCAGAACAAAAGAACTGTGCTTCTTACACACATGGACCATATCTAGTTCAACTCTGCTTAGGAAACTGACAAGAACAGTAGCTCCTCTTCAGTCCGATACACTGTTCTTGCTGAGAACAGACGCGAGTGCTATTTGAAATGTGAATCGCAATTGGAGCACAATAGTGACTCGTCTTACCAGGAAACAACTCTTGCTTATAGGACAAAAAACTGCATGTGACTCAACTCCATTTACGACTATGAAACAAACTCTATCTCGCCTTAGAAGAAACACACTCTGCTTTTGAGAAAAGAGCACTCTTCTACTCTACTGTGTTTCCTATAGGGCCAGAACAGTGAGCTTGCTCAGAACAAATGAACTGTGCTTCCTAGACTCACGGGCCATATCTAGTTCAACTCTGCTTAGGAAACTGAGAAGAACAGTAGCTCCTCTTCAGTCCCATACACTGTACTTGCTGGGAACAGATGCCAGTGCAATTTGCACTGTGTATGGCAATGGGAGCGCAATAGTGACTTTCCTTACCAGAAAACAACTCTTGCTCGTAGGACCAGAAACTGCATGTGATTCAACTCCATTTAGGACTGGGAAACAAACGCTAGCTCGCCTGACAAGAAACACACTCTGCTTTAGAGAAAAGAGAACTCTTCTACTCTACTGTGTTTCCTTGGCTTCCAAACAGTGAGCTTGCTCAGAACAAAAGTACTGTGCTTCCTACACACAAGGACCATATGTAGTTCAACTCTGCTTAGGAAACTGACAAGAACAGTAGCTCCTATTCAGTCCAATACACTGTACTTGCTGGGAAAAGACGCGAGTGCTATTTGCACTGTGTATGGCAATGGGAGCGCAATAGTGACTTTCCTTACCAGAAAACAACTCTTATTCGTAGGACCATAAACTGCATGTGATTCAACTCCATTTAGGACTAGGAAACAAACGCTAGCTCGCCTTACAAAAACACACTCTGCTTTTGAGAAACGAGCACTCTTCTACTCAACAGTGTTTCCTGTAGGGCCAGAACAATGAGCTTGCTCAGGACATAAGAACTGTGCTCTTACACACGGGCCATATCTAGTTCCACTCTGCTTAGGAAACTGACAAGAACAGTAGATCCTCTTCAGTCCGATACACTGTACTTGCTGGGAACAGACGCGAGAGCTATTTGCACTATGTATGGCAAGGGGAGCGCAATAGTGACTTTCCTTACCAGAAATCAACTCTTGCTCTTAGGACAAGAAACTGCATGTGATTCAACTCCATTTAGGACTGGGAAACAAACGCTAGCTCGACTTTCAAGAAACACACTCTGCTTTTGAGAAAAGAGCACTCTTCTACTCTACTGTGTTTCCTATGGGGTCCAAACAGTGAGCTTGCTCAGAACAAAAGAACTGTGTTTCCTACACTCACGGCCATATCTAGTTCAATTCTGCTTAGGAACCTGACAAGAACAGTAGCTCCTATTCAGTCCAATACACTGTACTTGCTGGGAAAAGACGCGAGTGCTATTTGCCCTGTGTATGGCAATGGGAGCGCAATAGTGACTTTCCTTAACAGAAAACAACTCTTGTTCGTAGGACCAGAAACTGCATGTGACTCAACTCCATTTAGGACTGGGAAACAAACGCTAGCTCGCCTTACAAGAAACACACTCTGCTTTTGAGAAAAGAGCACTCTTCTACTCTACTGTGTTTCCTATGGGGTCCGAACAGTGAGCTTGCTCAGAACAAAAGAACTGTGCTTCCTACACACACGGCCATATCTAGTTCAATTCTGCTTAGGAACCTGACCAGAGCAGTAGATCCTCTTCAGTCCAATACACTGTACTTGCTGGGAATAGACGCCAGTGCTATTTGTCCTGTATATGGCAATGGCAGCACCATAGTGACTATTCTTATCATAAAACAACTCTTGCTTGTAGGACCACAAACTGCATGTGATTCCACTCCATTTAGGACTGGGAAACAAACGCTAGCTCGCCTTACAAGAAACACACTCTGCTTTTGAGAAAAGAGCACTCTTCTACTCTACTGTGTTTCCTATGGGGTCCAAACAGTGATCTTGGTCAGAACAAAAGAACTGTGCTTCCTACACACATGGACCATATCTAGTTCAACTCTGCTTAGGAAACTGACAAGAACAGTAGCTCCTATTCAGTCCAATACACTGTACTTGCTGGGAACAGACGCGAGTGCTATTTGCACTGTGTATGGCATTTAGAGCGCAATAGTGACTCTTCTTACCAGAAAACAACTCTTGCTTTTAGGACCAAAAACTGTCTGTGACTCAACTCCATTTAGGACTGGGAAACAAACGCGAGCTGGCCTTACAAGAAACACACTCTGCTTTAGAGAAAAAAGCACTCATATACTCTACTGTGTTTCCTGTAGGGCCAGAACAGTGAGCTTGCTCAGAACAAAAGAACTGTGCTTCCTACACACACGGGCCATATCTAGTTCAACTCTGCTTAGGAAACAAACAAGAACAGTAGCTCCTCTTCAGTCGAATACACTGTACTTGCGGGGAACAGACGCGAGTGCTATTTGCACTGTGTATGGCAATTGGAGCACAATAGTGACTTGTCTTACCAGAAAACAACTCTTGCTCGTAGCACAAAAAACTGCATGTGACTCAATTCCATTTAGGACTGGGAAACAAACGCTAGCTTGACTTCCTAGAAAAAAACTCTGCTTTTGAGAAAAGAGCACTCTTCTACTCTTCTGTGTTTCCTACGGGGTCCAAACAGTGAGCTTGTTCAGAACAAAAGAACTATGCTTCCTACACACACGGACCATATCTAGTTCAACTCTGCTTAGTAAACTGACAAGAACAGCAGCTCCTCTTCAGTCCAATACGCTGTACTTGCTGGGAAAAGACGGGAAGGCTATTTGCACTGTTTATGGCAATGGGAGTGCAATATAGACTTCCCTTACCAGAAAACAACTCTTGCTCTTAGGACCAGAAACTGCATGTGATTCCACTCCATTTAGGAATGGGAAAAAAAACGCTAGCTCGCCTTAAAAGAAACACACTCTGCTTTTGAGAAAAAAGCACTCTTCTACTCTACTGTGTTTCCTATGGGGTCCGAACAGTGAGCTTGCTCAGAACAAAAAAACTGTGCTTCCTACACACACGGCTATAACTAGTTCAAGTCTGCTTAGGAACCTGACAAGAACAGTAGATCCTCTTCAGTCCAATACACTGTACTTGCGGGCAATATATGCGAGTGCTATTTGCACTGTGTATGGCAAAGGGAGCGCAATAGTGACTTTCCTTACCAGAAAACAACTCTTGCTCGTAGGACCACACACTGCATGTGACTCAACTCCATTTGGTCTGGGAAACAAACGCTAGCTCGCCTTACAAGAAACACAATCTGCTTTAGAGAAAAGAGCACTCTTCTACTCTACTGTGTTTCCTATAGGGCCAGAACAGTGAGCTTGCTCAGAACAAAAGAACTGTGCTTCCTATACACGGGCCATATCTAGTTCAACTCTGCTTAGGAAACTGACAAGAACAGTAGCTCCTCTTCAGTCCGATACACTGTACTTGCTGGGAACAGACGCGAGTGCTATTTGCACTGTGTATGGCAATGGGAGCGCAATAGTGACTTTCCTTACCAGAAAACAACTCTTGCTCATAGGACCAGAAACTGCATGTGATTCAAATCCGTTTAGCACTGGGAAACAAATGCTAGCTCGCCTTACATGAAACACTCTCTGGTTTTGAGAAAAGAGCACTCTTCTACTCTACTGTGTTTCCTATGGGGTCCAAACAGTTAGCTTGCTCAGAACAAAGAACTGTGCTTCTTACACACATGGACCATATATAGTTCAACTCTGCTTAGGAAACTGACAAGAACAGTAGATCCTCTTCAGTCCGATACACTGTACTTGCCTGGAACAGACGCGAGTGCTATTTGCACTGTGTATGGAAAAGTGAGCACAATAGTGACTTTCCTTACCAGAAAACAACTCTTGCTCGTAGGACCAGAAACTGCATGTGATTCAACTCCATTTAGGACTGGGAAACAAACGCTAGCTCGCCTTACAAGAAACACACTCTGCTTTAGAGAAAAGAGCACTCTTCTACTCTACTGTGTTTCCTATGGGGTCCAAACAGTGAGCTAGCTCAGAACAAAAGAACTGTGCTTCCTACACACAAGGACCATATGTAGTTCAACTCTGCTTAGGAAACTGACAAGAACAGTAGCTCCTATTCAGTCCAATACACTGTACTTGCTGGGAAAAGACGCGAGTGCTATTTGTCCTGTGTATGGCAATGGGAGTGCAATAGTGACTTTCCTTACCAGTAAACAACTCTTGTTCGTAGGACCAGAAACTGCATGTGATTCAACTCCATTTAGGACTAGGAAACAAACGCTAGATCCCCTTAGAAGAAAGACACTCTGCTTTTGAGAAAAGAGCACTCTTCTACTCTACTGTGTTTTCTATAGGGCTAGAACAGTGAGCATGCTCAGAACATAAGAACTGTGCTTTCTACACACACGGTCCTTATCTAGTTCAACTCTGCTTAGGAAACTGACAAGAACAGTAGCTCCTCTTCAGTCCGATACACTGTACTTGCTGGGAACAGACGCGAGTGCTATTTGCACTGTGTATGTCATTTGGAGCGCAATAGTGACTATTCTTACCAGAAAACAACTCTTGCTCGTAGGACCAAAAACTGTCTGTGACTCAACTCCATTTAGGACTGGGAAACAAACGTGAGCGCGCCTTACAAGAAACACACTCTGCTTTAGAGAAAAGAGCACTCTTCTACTCTACTGTGTTTCCTATAGGGCCAGAACAGTGAGCTTGCTCAGAACAAAAGAACTGTGCTTCCTACACACATGGACCATATCTAGTTCAACTCTGCTTAGGAAACTGACAAGAACAGTAGCTCCTCTTCAGTCCGATACACTGTACTTGCTGGGAACATACGCGAGTGCTATTTGCACTGTGTATGGCAAAGGGAGCACAATAGTGACTTTCCTTACCAGAAAACAACTCTTGCTCGTAGGACCACACACTGCATGTGATTCAACGCCATTTAGGACTGGGAAACAAATGCTAGCTCGCCTTACAAGAAACACGCTCTGCTTCTGAGAAAAGAGCACTCTTCTACTCTACTGTGTTTCCTATGGGGTCCAAACATTGAGCTTGCTCAGAATAAAAGAACTGTGCTTCCTACACACATCGCCATATCTAGTTCAACTCTGCTTAGGAAACTGACAAGAACAGTAGCTCCTCTTCAGTCCAATACACTGTACTTGCGGGCAATATATGCGAGTGCTATTTGCACTGTGTATGGCAAAGGGAGCGCAATAGTGACTTTCCTTACCAGAAAACAACTCTTGCTCGTAGGACCACACACTGCATGTGACTCAACTCCATTTGGTCTGGGAAACAAACGCTAGCTCGCCTTACAAGAAACACACTCTGCTTTAGAGTAAAGAGCACACTTCTACTCTACTGTGTTTCCTAAGGGTCCGAAAAGTGATCTTGCTCAGAACAAAAGCACTGTGCTTCCTACACACACGACCATATCTAGTTCAATTCTGCTTAGGAACCTGACAAGAACAGTAGATCCTCTTCAGTCCAATACACTTTACTTGCTGGGAATAGAGGCCAGTGCTATTTGTCCTGTGTATGGCAATAGCAGCGCAATAGTGACTATTCTTACCATAAAACAACTCTTCCTCGTAGAACCAGAAACTGCATGTGATTCCACTCCATTTAGGACTGGGAAACAAACGCTAGCTCGCCTTACAAGAAACACACTCTGCTTTTGAGAAAAGAGCACTCTTCTACTCTATGGTGTTTCCTATGGGGTCCAAACTGTGAGCTTGCTCAGAACAAAAGAACTGTGCTTCCTACACACATGGACCATATCTAGTTCAACTCTGCTTAGGAAACTGACAAGAGCAGTAGCTCCTCTTCAGTCCAATACACTGTACTTGCTGGGAACAGACGCGAGTGCTATTTGCACTGTGTATGGCATTTGGAGCGCAATAGTGACTCTTCTTACCAGAAAACAACTCTTGCTCGTAGGACCAAAAACTGTCTGTGACTCAACTCCATTTAGGACTGGGAAACAAACGCGAGCTCGCCTTACAAGAAACACACTCTGCTTTAGAGAAAAGAGCACTCTTCTACTCTACTGTGTTTCCTTTTGGGTCCGAACAGTGAGCTTGCTCAGAACCAAAGAACTGTGCTTCCTACACACACGGGCCATATCTAGTTCAACTCTGCTTAGGAAACTGACAAGAACAGTAGCTCCTCTTCAGTGCAATACACTGTACTTGCTGGGAACAAACGGGAGTGCTATTTGCACTGTGTATGGCAATGAGAGCGCAATAGTGACTTTCCTTACCAGAAAACAACTCTTGCTCGTAGGACAAAAAACTGCATGTGACTCAACTCCATTTCGGACTAAAAAACAAACGCTAGCTCGCCTTACAAGAACCACACTCTGCTTTTGAGAAAAGAGCACTCTTCTACTCTACTGTGTTTCCCATAATGCCAGAACAGTGAGCTTGCTCAGAACATAAGAACTGTGCTTTCTACACACACGGTCCTTATCTAGTTCAACTCAGCTTAGGAAACTGACAAGAACAGTAGCTCCTCTTCAGCCCGTTACACTGTACTTGCTGGGAACAGACGCGAGTGCTATTTGCACTGTGTATGGCAATGGGAGCGCAATAGTTACTTTCCTTACCAGAAAACAACTCTTGCTCGTAGGACCAAAAATTGCATGTGATTCAACTCCATTTAGGACTGGGAAACAAACGCTAGCTCGCCTTACAAGAAACACACTCTGCTTTTGAGAAAAGAGCACTCTTCTACTCTACTGTGTTTCCTAGGGGTCCGAAAAGTGATCTTGCTCAGAACAAAAGCACTGTGCTTCCTACACACATGGCCATATCTAGTTCAATTCTGCTTAGGAACCTGACAAGAACAGTAGATCCTCTTCAGTCCAATACACTTTACTTGCTGGGAATAGAGGCCAGTGCTATTTGTCCTGTGTATGGCAATGGCAGCGCAATAGTGACTATTCTTACCATAAAACAACTCTTGCTCGTAGAACCAGAAACTGCATGTGATTCCACTCCATTTAGGACTGGGAAACAAACGCTAGCTCGCCTTACAAGAAACACACTCTGCTTTTGAGAAAAGAGCACTCTTCTACTCTATGGTGTTTCCTATGGGGTCCAAACAGTGAGCTTGCTCAGAACAAAAGAACTGTGCTTCCTACACACGTGGACCATATCTAGTTCAACTCTGCTTAGGAAACTGACAAGAGCAGTAGCTCCTCTTCAGTCCAATACACTGTACTTGCTGGGAACTGACGCGAGTGCTATTTGCACTGTGTATGGCATTTGGAGCGCAATAGTGACTCTTCTTACCAGAAAACAACTCTTGCTCGTAGGACCAAAAACTGTCTGTGACTCTACTCCATTTAGGACTGGGAAACAAACGCGAGCTCGCCTTACAAGAAACACACTCTGCTTTAGAGAAAAGAGCACTCTTCTATTCTACTGTGTTTCCTTTTGGGTCCAAACAGTGAGCTTGCTCATAACCAAAGAACTGTGCTTCCTACACACACGGGCCATATCTAGTTCAACTCTGCTTAGGAAACTGACAAGAACAGTAGCTCCTTTTCAGTCCAATACACTGTACTTTCTGAGAACAGATGCGAGTGCTATTTGCACTGTGAATGGCAATTGGAGCACAATAGTGACTCGTCTTACCAGAAAACAACTCTTGCTCATAGGACAAAAAACTGCATGGGACTCAACTCCACTTAGGACTGGGAAACAAACTCTAGCTCGCCTTAGAAGAAACACACTCTGCTTTTGAGAAAAGAGCAGTATTCTACTCTAATGTGTTTCCTATAGGGCCAGAACATTGAGCTTGCTCAGAAAAAAAGAACTGTGCTTCCTACACACACGGCCAATATCTAGTTTAACTCTGCTTAGGAAACTGACAAGAACAATAGCTCCTCTTCAGTCCAATACACTGTACTGCTGGGAACAGAAGCCAGTGCTATTTGTCCTGTGTATGGCAATGGCAGCGCAATAGTGACTATTCTTATCATAAAACAACTCTTGCTCGTAGGACCAGAAACTGCATGTGATTCAACTCCATTTAGGACTGGGAAACAAACGCTAGCTCGCCTTACAAGAAACACAATCTGCTTTAGAGAAAAGAGCACTCTTCTACTCTACTGTGTTTCCTATAGGGCCAGAACAGTGAGCTTGCTCAGAACAAAAGAACTGTGCTTCCTACACACGGGCCATATCGAGTTCAACTCTGCTTAGGAAACTGACAAGAACAGTAGCTCCTCTTCAGTCTGATACACTGCACTTGCTGGGAACAGACGCGAGTGCTATTTGCACTGTGTATGGCAATGGGAGCGCAATAGTGACTTTCCTTACCAGAAAACAACTCTTGCTCGTAGGACCAGAAACTGCATGTGATTCAACTCCGTTTAGGACTGGGAAACAAATGCTAGCACGCCTTACATGAAACACTCTCTGCTTTTGAGAAAAGAGCACTCTTCTACTCTACTCTGTTTCCTATGGGGTCCAAACAGTGAGCTTGCTCAGAACAAAGAACTGTGCTTCCTATACACATGGACCATATCTAGTTCAACTCTGCTTAGGAAACTGACAAGAACAGTAGCTCCTCTTCAGTCCGATACACTGTACTTGCTGGGAACAGACGCGAGTGCTATTAGCACTGTGTATTGCAATGGGAACACAATAGTGACTTTCCTTACCAGAAAACAACTCTTGCTCGTAGGACCAGAAACTGCATGTGACTCAACTCCGTTTAGGACTGGGAAACAAAGGCTAGCTCGCCTTACATGAAACACTCTTTGCTTTTGAGAAAAGAGCACTCTTCTACTCTACTGTGTTTCCTATGGGGTCCAAACAGTGAGCTTGCTCAGAACAAAGAACTGTGCTTCCTACACAAATGGACCATATCTAGTTCAACTCTGCTTAGGAAACTGACAAGAACAGTAGCTCCTGTACAGTCCGATACACTGTACTTGCTGGGAACAGACGCGAGTGCTATTTGCACTGTGTATGGCAAAGGGAGCACAATAGTGACTTTCCTTACCAGAAAACAACTCTTGTTCGTAGGACCAGAAACTGCATGTGATTCAACGCCATTTAGGACTGGGAAACAAATGATAGCTTGCCTTACAAAAAACACACTGTGCTTTTGAGAAAAGAGCACTCTTCTACTCTTCTGTGTTTCCTACGGGGTCCAAACAGTGAGCTTGTTCAGAACAAAAGAACTATGCTTCCTACACACACGGACCATATCTAGTTCAACTCTGCTTAGTAAACTGACAAGAACAGCAGCTCCTCTTCAGTCCAATACGCTGTACTTGCTGGGAAAAGACGGGAAGGCTATTTGCACTGTTTATGGCAATGGGAGTGCAATATAGACTTCCCTTACCAGAAAACAACTCTTGCTCTTAGGACCAGAAACTGCATGTGATTCCACTCCATTTAGGAATGGGAAAAAAACGCTAGCTCGCCTTAAAAGAAACACACTCTGCTTTTGAGAAAAAAGCACTCTTCTACTCTACTGTGTTTCCTATGGGGTCCGAACAGTGAGCTTGCTCAGAACAAAAAAACTGTGCTTCCTACACACACGGCTATAACTAGTTCAAGTCTGCTTAGAAACCTGACAAGAACAGTAGATCCTCTTCAGTCCAATACACTGTACTTGCGGGCAATATATGCGAGTGCTATTTGCACTGTGTATGGCAAAGGGAGCGCAATAGTGACTTTCCTTACCAGAAAACAACTCTTGCTCGTAGGACCACACACTGCATGTGACTCAACTCCATTTGGTCTGGGAAACAAACGCTAGCTCGCCTTACAAGAAACACAATCTGCTTTAGAGAAAAGAGCACTCTTCTACTCTACTGTGTTTCCTATAGGGCCAGAACAGTGAGCTTGCTCAGAACAAAAGAACTGTGCTTCCTATACACGGGCCATATCTAGTTCAACTCTGCTTAGGAAACTGACAAGAACAGTAGCTCCTCTTCAGTCCGATACACTGTACTTGCTGGGAACAGACGCGAGTGCTATTTGCACTGTGTATGGCAATGGGAGCGCAATAGTGACTTTCCTTACCAGAAAACAACTCTTGCTCATAGGACCAGAAACTGCATGTGATTCAAATCCGTTTAGCACTGGGAAACAAATGCTAGCTCGCCTTACATGAAACACTCTCTGGTTTTGAGAAAAGAGCACTCTTCTACTCTACTGTGTTTCCTATGGGGTCCAAACAGTTAGCTTGCTCAGAACAAAGAACTGTGCTTCTTACACACATGGACCATATATAGTTCAACTCTGCTTAGGAAACTGACAAGAACAGTAGATCCTCTTCAGTCCGATACACTGTACTTGCCTGGAACAGACGCGAGTGCTATTTGCACTGTGTATGGAAAAGTGAGCACAATAGTGACTTTCCTTACCAGAAAACAACTCTTGCTCGTAGGACCAGAAACTGCATGTGATTCAACTCCATTTAGGACTGGGAAACAAACGCTAGCTCGCCTTACAAGAAACACACTCTGCTTTAGAGAAAAGAGCACTCTTCTACTCTACTGTGTTTCCTATGGGGTCCAAACAGTGAGCTTGCTCAGAACAAAAGAACTGTGCTTCCTACACACAAGGACCATATGTAGTTCAACTCTGCTTAGGAAACTGACAAGAACAGTAGCTCCTATTCAGTCCAATACACTGTACTTGCTGGGAAAAGACGCGAGTGCTATTTGTCCTGTGTATGGCAATGGGAGTGCAATAGTGACTTTCCTTACCAGTAAACAACTCTTGTTCGTAGGACCAGAAACTGCATGTGATTCAACTCCATTTAGGACTAGGAAACAAACGCTAGATCCCCTTAGAAGAAAGACACTCTGCTTTTGAGAAAAGAGCACTCTTCTACTCTACTGTGTTTTCTATAGGGCTAGAACAGTGAGCATGCTCAGAACATAAGAACTGTGCTTTCTACACACACGGTCCTTATCTAGTTCAACTCTGCTTAGGAAACTGACAAGAACAGTAGCTCCTCTTCAGTCCGATACACTGTACTTGCTGGGAACAGACGCGAGTGCTATTTGCACTGTGTATGTCATTTGGAGCGCAATAGTGACTATTCTTACCAGAAAACAACTCTTGCTCGTAGGACCAAAAACTGTCTGTGACTCAACTCCATTTAGGACTGGGAAACAAACGTGAGCGCGCCTTACAAGAAACACACTCTGCTTTAGAGAAAAGAGCACTCTTCTACTCTACTGTGTTTCCTATAGGGCCAGAACAGTGAGCTTGCTCAGAACAAAAGAACTGTGCTTCCTACACACATGGACCATATCTAGTTCAACTCTGCTTAGGAAACTGACAAGAACAGTAGCTCCTCTTCAGTCCGATACACTGTACTTGCTGGGAACATACGCGAGTGCTATTTGCACTGTGTATGGCAAAGGGAGCACAATAGTGACTTTCCTTACCAGAAAACAACTCTTGCTCGTAGGACCACACACTGCATGTGATTCAACGCCATTTAGGACTGGGAAACAAATGCTAGCTCGCCTTACAAGAAACACGCTCTGCTTCTGAGAAAAGAGCACTCTTCTACTCTACTGTGTTTCCTATGGGGTCCAAACATTGAGCTTGCTCAGAATAAAAGAACTGTGCTTCCTACACACATCGCCATATCTAGTTCAACTCTGCTTAGGAAACTGACAAGAACAGTAGCTCCTCTTCAGTCCAATACACTGTACTTGCGGGCAATATATGCGAGTGCTATTTGCACTGTGTATGGCAAAGGGAGCGCAATAGTGACTTTCCTTACCAGAAAACAACTCTTGCTCGTAGGACCACACACTGCATGTGACTCAACTCCATTTGGTCTGGGAAACAAACGCTAGCTCGCCTTACAAGAAACACACTCTGCTTTAGAGTAAAGAGCACACTTCTACTCTACTGTGTTTCCTAAGGGTCCGAAAAGTGATCTTGCTCAGAACAAAAGCACTGTGCTTCCTACACACACGACCATATCTAGTTCAATTCTGCTTAGGAACCTGACAAGAACAGTAGATCCTCTTCAGTCCAATACACTTTACTTGCTGGGAATAGAGGCCAGTGCTATTTGTCCTGTGTATGGCAATAGCAGCGCAATAGTGACTATTCTTACCATAAAACAACTCTTCCTCGTAGAACCAGAAACTGCATGTGATTCCACTCCATTTAGGACTGGGAAACAAACGCTAGCTCGCCTTACAAGAAACACACTCTGCTTTTGAGAAAAGAGCACTCTTCTACTCTATGGTGTTTCCTATGGGGTCCAAACTGTGAGCTTGCTCAGAACAAAAGAACTGTGCTTCCTACACACATGGACCATATCTAGTTCAACTCTGCTTAGGAAACTGACAAGAGCAGTAGCTCCTCTTCAGTCCAATACACTGTACTTGCTGGGAACAGACGCGAGTGCTATTTGCACTGTGTATGGCATTTGGAGCGCAATAGTGACTCTTCTTACCAGAAAACAACTCTTGCTCGTAGGACCAAAAACTGTCTGTGACTCAACTCCATTTAGGACTGGGAAACAAACGCGAGCTCGCCTTACAAGAAACACACTCTGCTTTAGAGAAAAGAGCACTCTTCTACTCTACTGTGTTTCCTTTTGGGTCCGAACAGTGAGCTTGCTCAGAACCAAAGAACTGTGCTTCCTACACACACGGGCCATATCTAGTTCAACTCTGCTTAGGAAACTGACAAGAACAGTAGCTCCTCTTCAGTGCAATACACTGTACTTGCTGGGAACAAACGGGAGTGCTATTTGCACTGTGTATGGCAATGAGAGCGCAATAGTGACTTTCCTTACCAGAAAACAACTCTTGCTCGTAGGACAAAAAACTGCATGTGACTCAACTCCATTTCGGACTAAAAAACAAACGCTAGCTCGCCTTACAAGAACCACACTCTGCTTTTGAGAAAAGAGCACTCTTCTACTCTACTGTGTTTCCCATAATGCCAGAACAGTGAGCTTGCTCAGAACATAAGAACTGTGCTTTCTACACACACGGTCCTTATCTAGTTCAACTCAGCTTAGGAAACTGACAAGAACAGTAGCTCCTCTTCAGCCCGTTACACTGTACTTGCTGGGAACAGACGCGAGTGCTATTTGCACTGTGTATGGCAATGGGAGCGCAATAGTTACTTTCCTTACCAGAAAACAACTCTTGCTCGTAGGACCAAAAATTGCATGTGATTCAACTCCATTTAGGACTGGGAAACAAACGCTAGCTCGCCTTACAAGAAACACACTCTGCTTTTGAGAAAAGAGCACTCTTCTACTCTACTGTGTTTCCTAGGGGTCCGAAAAGTGATCTTGCTCAGAACAAAAGCACTGTGCTTCCTACACACATGGCCATATCTAGTTCAATTCTGCTTAGGAACCTGACAAGAACAGTAGATCCTCTTCAGTCCAATACACTTTACTTGCTGGGAATAGAGGCCAGTGCTATTTGTCCTGTGTATGGCAATGGCAGCGCAATAGTGACTATTCTTACCATAAAACAACTCTTGCTCGTAGAACCAGAAACTGCATGTGATTCCACTCCATTTAGGACTGGGAAACAAACGCTAGCTCGCCTTACAAGAAACACACTCTGCTTTTGAGAAAAGAGCACTCTTCTACTCTATGGTGTTTCCTATGGGGTCCAAACAGTGAGCTTGCTCAGAACAAAAGAACTGTGCTTCCTACACACGTGGACCATATCTAGTTCAACTCTGCTTAGGAAACTGACAAGAGCAGTAGCTCCTCTTCAGTCCAATACACTGTACTTGCTGGGAACTGACGCGAGTGCTATTTGCACTGTGTATGGCATTTGGAGCGCAATAGTGACTCTTCTTACCAGAAAACAACTCTTGCTCGTAGGACCAAAAACTGTCTGTGACTCTACTCCATTTAGGACTGGGAAACAAACGCGAGCTCGCCTTACAAGAAACACACTCTGCTTTAGAGAAAAGAGCACTCTTCTATTCTACTGTGTTTCCTTTTGGGTCCAAACAGTGAGCTTGCTCATAACCAAAGAACTGTGCTTCCTACACACACGGGCCATATCTAGTTCAACTCTGCTTAGGAAACTGACAAGAACAGTAGCTCCTTTTCAGTCCAATACACTGTACTTTCTGAGAACAGATGCGAGTGCTATTTGCACTGTGAATGGCAATTGGAGCACAATAGTGACTCGTCTTACCAGAAAACAACTCTTGCTCATAGGACAAAAAACTGCATGGGACTCAACTCCACTTAGGACTGGGAAACAAACTCTAGCTCGCCTTAGAAGAAACACACTCTGCTTTTGAGAAAAGAGCAGTATTCTACTCTAATGTGTTTCCTATAGGGCCAGAACATTGAGCTTGCTCAGAAAAAAAGAACTGTGCTTCCTACACACACGGCCAATATCTAGTTTAACTCTGCTTAGGAAACTGACAAGAACAATAGCTCCTCTTCAGTCCAATACACTGTACTGCTGGGAACAGAAGCCAGTGCTATTTGTCCTGTGTATGGCAATGGCAGCGCAATAGTGACTATTCTTATCATAAAACAACTCTTGCTCGTAGGACCAGAAACTGCATGTGATTCAACTCCATTTAGGACTGGGAAACAAACGCTAGCTCGCCTTACAAGAAACACAATCTGCTTTAGAGAAAAGAGCACTCTTCTACTCTACTGTGTTTCCTATAGGGCCAGAACAGTGAGCTTGCTCAGAACAAAAGAACTGTGCTTCCTACACACGGGCCATATCGAGTTCAACTCTGCTTAGGAAACTGACAAGAACAGTAGCTCCTCTTCAGTCTGATACACTGCACTTGCTGGGAACAGACGCGAGTGCTATTTGCACTGTGTATGGCAATGGGAGCGCAATAGTGACTTTCCTTACCAGAAAACAACTCTTGCTCGTAGGACCAGAAACTGCATGTGATTCAACTCCGTTTAGGACTGGGAAACAAATGCTAGCACGCCTTACATGAAACACTCTCTGCTTTTGAGAAAAGAGCACTCTTCTACTCTACTCTGTTTCCTATGGGGTCCAAACAGTGAGCTTGCTCAGAACAAAGAACTGTGCTTCCTATACACATGGACCATATCTAGTTCAACTCTGCTTAGGAAACTGACAAGAACAGTAGCTCCTCTTCAGTCCGATACACTGTACTTGCTGGGAACAGACGCGAGTGCTATTAGCACTGTGTATTGCAATGGGAACACAATAGTGACTTTCCTTACCAGAAAACAACTCTTGCTCGTAGGACCAGAAACTGCATGTGACTCAACTCCGTTTAGGACTGGGAAACAAAGGCTAGCTCGCCTTACATGAAACACTCTTTGCTTTTGAGAAAAGAGCACTCTTCTACTCTACTGTGTTTCCTATGGGGTCCAAACAGTGAGCTTGCTCAGAACAAAGAACTGTGCTTCCTACACAAATGGACCATATCTAGTTCAACTCTGCTTAGGAAACTGACAAGAACAGTAGCTCCTGTACAGTCCGATACACTGTACTTGCTGGGAACAGACGCGAGTGCTATTTGCACTGTGTATGGCAAAGGGAGCACAATAGTGACTTTCCTTACCAGAAAACAACTCTTGTTCGTAGGACCAGAAACTGCATGTGATTCAACGCCATTTAGGACTGGGAAACAAATGATAGCTTGCCTTACAAAAAACACACTGTGCTTTTGAGAAAAGAGCACTCTTCTACTCTACTGTGTTTCCTATGGGGTTCGAACAGTGAGCTTGCTCAGAACAAAAGAACTGTGCTTCCTACACACACGGCCATATCTAGTTCAATTCTGCTTAGGAACCTGACAAGAACAGTAGATCCTCTTCAGTCCAATACACTGTACTTGCTGCGAACAGACGCCAGTGCTATTGTTCCTGTGTGTGGCAATGGCAGCACAATAGTGACTATTTTTACCATAAAACAACTCTTGCTCGTAGGACAGAAACTGCATGTGATTCCACTCCATTTAGGACTGGGAAACAAACACTTGCTGGCCTTACAAGAAACACACACTGCTTTAGAGAAAAGAGCACTCTTCTACTCTACTGTGTTTCCTATGGGTTCCAAAGCGTGAGCTTGCTCAGAACAAAAGAACTGTGCTTCCTACACACAAGGACCATATGTAGTTAAACTCTGCTTACGAAACTGATAAAAACAGTAGCTCCTATTCAGTCCAATACACTGTACTTGCTGGGAAAAGACGCGAGTGCTATTTGCCCTGTGTATGGCAATGGGAGCGCAATTGTGACTTTCCTTACCAGAAAACATCTCTTGCTCGTAGGACCAGAAACTGCATGTGATTCAACTCCATCTAGGACTGGGAAACAAACGCTAGCTCGCCTTACAAGAAACACACTCTGCTTTTGAGAAAAGAGCACTCTTCTACTCTACTGTGTTTCCTATGGCGTCCAAACAGTGAGTTTGCTCAGAAGAAAAGAACTGTGCTTCCTACACACATGGACCATATGTAGTTCAACTCTGCTTAGGAAACTGACAAGAACAGTAGCTCCTATTCAGTCCAATACACTGTACTTGCTGGGAACAGACGCGAGTGCTATTTGCACTGTGTATGGCATTTGGAGCGCAATAGTGACTCTTCTTACCAGAAAACAACTCTTGCTCGTAGGACCAAAAACTGTCTGTGACTCAACTCCATTTAGGACTGGGAAACAAACGTGAGCTCGCCGTACAAGAAACACACTCTGCTTTAGAGAAAAGAGCACTCTTCTACTCTACTGTGTTTCCTACAGGGCCAGAACAGTGAGCTTGCTCAGAACAAAAGAACTGTGCTTCCTACACACACGGGCCATATCTAGTTCAACTCTGCTTAGGAAACTGACAAGAACAGTAGCTCCTCTTCAGTCCGATACACTGTGCTTGCTGGGAACAGACGCGAGTGCTATTTGCACTGTGTATGGCAATGGGAGCGCAATAGTGACTCTTCTTACCAGAAAACAACTCTTGCTCGTAGGACCAGAAACTGCATGTGATTCAACTCCGTTTAGGACTGGGAAACAAATGCTAGCTCGCCTTACATGAAACACTCTCTGCTTTTGAGAAAAGAGCACTCTTCTACTCTACTGTGTTTCCTATGGCGTCCAAACAGTGAGCTGGCTCAGAACAAAGAACTGTGCTTCCTACACACATGGACCATATCTAGTTCAACTCTGCTTAGGAAACTGACAAGAACAGTAGCTCCTCTTCAGTCCGATACACTGTACTTCCTGGGAACAGACGCGAGTGTTATTTGCACTGTGTATGTCAAAGGGAGCGCAATAGTGACTTCCCTTACCAGAAAACAACTCTTGCTCGTAGGACCAGAAACTGCATGTGATTCAACTCCATTTAGGACTGGGAAAAAAATGATAGCTTGCCTTACAAAAAACACACTCTGCTTTTGAGAAAAGAGCACTCTTCTACTGTACTGTGTTTCCTATGGGGTCCGAACAGTGAGCTTGCTCAGAACAAAAGAACTGTGCTTCCTACACACATCGACCATATCTAGTTCAACTCTGCTTAGGAAACTGACAAGAACAGTAGCTCCTATTCAGTCCAATATACTGTACAGGCTGGGAACAGACGCGACTGCTATTTGCACTGTGTATGGCATTTGGAGCACAATAGTGACTCTTCTTACCAGAAAACAACTCTTGCTCATAGGACCAAAAACTGCATGTGACTCAAATCCATTTAGGACTGGGAAACAAACGCGAGCTTGCCTTACAAGAAACATACTCTGCTTTATAGAAAAGAGCACTCTTCTACTCTACTGTGTTTCCTAAAGGGCCAGAACAGTGAGCTTGCTCAGAACAAAAGAACTGTGCTTTCTACACACACGGTCCTTATCTAGTTCAACTCTGCTTAGGAAACTGACAAGAACAGTAGCTCCTCTTCAGTCTGATACACTGTACTTGCTGGGAACAGACGCGAGTGCTATTTGCACTGTGTATGGCAATGGGAGTGCAATAGTTACTTTCCTTACCAGAAAACAACTCTTGCTCGTAGGACCAGAAATTGCATGTGATTCAACTCCATTTAGGACTGGGAAACAAACGCTAGCTCGCCTTACAAGAAACACACTCTGCTTTTGAGAAAAGAGCACTCTTCTACTCTACTGTGTTTCCTAGGGGTCCGAAACGTGATCTTGCTCAGAACAAAAGCACTGTGCTTCCTACACACACGGATATATCTAGTTCAATTCTGCTTAGGAACCTGACAAGAACAGTAGATCCTCTTCAGTCCAATACACTGTACTTGCTGGGAACAGACGCCAGTGCTATTTGTCCTGTGTATGGCAATGGCAGCGCAATAGTGACTATTCTTACCATAAAACAACTCTTGCTCGTAGAACCAGAAACTGCATGTGATTCCACTCCACTTAGGACTGGGAAACAAACGCTAGCTCGCCTTACAAGAAACACACTCTGCTTTAGAGAAAAGAGCACTCTTCTACTCCACTGTGTTTCCTATGGGGTCCAAAGCGTGAGCTTGCTCAGAACAAAAGAACTGTGCTTCCTACACACAAGGACCATATGTAGTTCAACTCTCCTTACGAAACTGATAAAAACAGTAGCTCCTATTCAGTCCAATACACTGTACTTGCTGGGAAAAGACGCGAGTGCTATTTGCCCTGTGTATGGCAATGGGAGCGCAATTGTGACTTTCCTTACCAGAAAACAACTCTTGCTCGTAGGACCACACACTGCATGTGATTCAACGCCATTTAGGACTGGGAAACAAATGCTAGCTCGCCTTACAAGAAACACGCTCTGCTTCTGAGAAAAGAGCACTCTTCTACTCTACTGTGTTTCCTATGGGGTCCAAACAGTGAGCTTGCTCAGAAGAAAAGAACTGTGCTTCCTACACAAATCGACCATATCTAGTTCAACTCTGCTTAGGAAACTGACAAGAACAGTAGCTCCTCTTCAGTCCAATACACTGTACTTGTGGGCAAGATATGCGAGTGCTATTTGCACTGTGTATGGCAAAGGGAGCGCAATAGTGACTTTCCTTACCAGAAAACAACTCTTGCTCGTAGGACCACACACTGCATGTGACTCAACTCCATTTGGTCTGGGAAACAAACGCTAGCTCGCCTTACAAGAAACACACTCTGCTTTAGAGAAAAGAGCACACTTCTACTCTACTGTGTTTCCTATGGGGTCCGAACAGTGAGCTTTCTCATAACAAAAGAACTGTGCTTCCTACACACACAGCCATATCTAGTTCAATTCTGCTTAGGAACCTGACAAGAACAGTAGCTCCTCTTCAGTCCAATACACTGTACTGCTTAGAACAGACTCCAGTGCTATTTGTCCTGTGTATGACATTGCAGCGCAATAGTGACTATTCTTATCATAAAACAACTCTTGCTCGTAGGACCAGAAACTGCATGTGATTCAACTCCATTTAGGACTGGGAAACAAACGCTAGCTCGCCTTACAAGAAACACAATCTGCTTTAGAGAAAAGAGCACTCTTCTACTCTACTGTGTTTCCTATAGGGCCAGAACAGTGAGCTTTCTCAGAACAAAAGAACTGTGCTTCCTATACACGGGCCATATCTAGTTCAACTCTGCTTAGGAAACTGACAAGAACAATAGCTCCTCTTCAGTCCGATACACTGTACTTGCTGGGAACAGACGCGAGTGCTATTTGCACTGTGTATGGCAATGGGAGCGCAATAGTGACTTTCCTTACCAGAAAACAACTCTTACTCATAGGACCAGAAACTGCATGTGATTCAACTCCGTTTAGCACTGGGAAACAAATGCTAGCTCGCATTACATGAAACACTCTCTGGTTTTGAGAAAAGAGCACTCTTCTACTCTACTGTGTTTCCTATGGGGTCCAAACAGTTAGCTTGCTCAGAACAAAGATCTGTTCTTCTTTCACACATGGACCATGTATAGTTCAACTCTGCTTAGGAAACTGACAAGAACAGTAGATCCTCTTCAGTCCGATACACTGTACTTGCCTGGAACCGACGCGAGTGCTATTTGCACTGTGTATGGCAAAGGGAGCACAATAGTGACTTTCCTTACCAGAA